>NC_041389.1:336537556-336613888 GCF_002162155.2 Triticum dicoccoides | reverse complement strand
CGAGAAGCCCATGGAGGCATACTTTGGTATTAGGCAGAGTCACGTTCATGCGTTTATTACGCAAGCTGTACATTTCATTAGCTAAACAAACTTCAAGTCTCTGCAGCCACGGCTATGTACGTTTGTGACTTTCCGTGTTTCCGTGATAAGGGTCACACGAACGGGCGCCAAATCCGCAAAGGCATCGTGTGGTATTATATAGAGTCATGTTCGCTTGTGTCTGTTTTCTGAATGACCCCGTTGACTCGTTTGGATGGCGAGGCACGAACGAGAAGCCCATGGAGGCATACTTTGGTATTAGGCAGAGTCACCTTCATGCGTTTATTGCGAGGCAATGAGTGGCAGATTCGAGAGATGCCGTTTTTGAAGTGTTCAAAAGGCATGGTCGATGTTTGGCCCACGGAGCTGAACCTTTGTCTCACGAACAGCCATGGGCTTTTACTCTGTGAGGCACGGAATAGCCTATGTCAGATACGCCGTATTTAAAATATTATTTCCTTGTATTTAAAAGCACGGACATGAACTACCTACGGACACGGTTCCGTATTGAGTTGCGTCATGCTTCTTTCTTGATGTTACGTATATTATTCGATATAAAAGGCGTGGATGTTCTTGGCTGTCTGTGTTTCACTGTTTCACAATGAAGCACGGGCACAGTAATTTGCGAAGCTAGCAACGACACGCTTTTAAACAAAGCACAAGGACAGTGGTTCCACAACAAGCACGTCTCGATTTGCAGAAACAACACTGTCGTGGTTCTACAAGGCGCTATGTTCTAGGCTGTGCAGCCTGTTTCCACACAAACGTTCACCACAGGGTCACGGACATACACAGAGGAAGTGCCGTGTAGTGATAACAGATGCACAGTCTTATAGGTACAAGAGGCACGAGGAGGCATGTTGATTAACATCATCAGAAATGAAACAGATTATATATGCGCACGCATATAGAGAGATGCATAAAAACTGGACTACAAGAGATAAACTAAGTTGCTAATAGTAAACGATCGATAGTATTAATTAATAATGGAACTTAACGACAGAAATACAATATTAGACTCAAACTTGTAGTAGAACACACACAGTAAATATATATCCTGATCATGACAGATCGACTGGGTCACTGAAAACTCAAAAGTAGTAGTAGCTAGCATAAATATCAAGAACTTGCCTACAAGCATGTGGGATGTGTGATGTCTACTACACAACCTTCTTCTTGTAGACGTTGTTGGGCCTGCAAGTGCACAGGTTTGTAGGACAGTAGCAAATTTCCCTCAAGTGGATGACCTAAGGTTTATCAATCCGTAGGAGGCGTAGGATGAAGATGGTCTCTCTCAAACAACTCTGCAACCAAATAACAAAGAGTCTCTTGTGTCTCCAACACACCCAATACAATAGTAAATTGTATAGGTGCACTAGTTCGGCGAAGAGATGAAGATACAAGTGCAAAATAGATAGTAGATATAGGTTTTTGTAATCCGAAATAATAAAAACAGCAAGGTAACTAATGATAAAAGTGAGCGTAAACGGTATTGCAATGATAGGAAACAAGGCCTAGGGTTCATACTTTCACTAGTGCAAGTTCTCTCAACAATAATAACATAGATAGATCATATAACGAGCCCTCAACATGCAACAAAGAGTCACTCCAAAGCCACTAATAGCAGAGAACAAACATAGAGATTATGGTACGGTACGAAACCACCTCAAAGTTATCCTTTCTGTTCTATCTATTCAAGAGTTCGTAGTAAAATAACATAAAGCTATTCTTTCCGCTCAATCCATCATAGAGTTCAAACTAGAATAACACCTTAAGACACAAATCAACCAAAACCCTAATGTCACCTAGATACTCCATTGTCACCTCAAGTATTCGTGGGCATGATTATACGATATGCATCACATAATCTTAGATTCATCCAACCAACATAAAAGTACTTCAAAGAGTGCCCCAAAGTTTCTACCGGAGAGTCAAGAATGCGTGCCAACCCCTATGCATAGGTTCATGGGTGGAACCCGCAAGTTGGTCACCAAAACATACATCAAGTGGCACATGATATCCCATTGTCACCACAGATAATCACGGCAAGACATACATCTAGTGTTCTCATAAAGACTCAATCCGATAAGATAACTTCAAAGGGGGAAACTCAATTCATCACAAGAGAGTAGAGGGGGAGAAACATCATAAGATCCAACTACAATAGCAAACCTCGAGATACATCAAGATCGTGCCATAGAGGAAGACGAGAGAGAGAGAGAGATCAAACACGTAGCTACTGGTACATACCCTCAGCCCCGAGGGTGAACTACTCCCTCCTCGTCATGGATAGCGCCGAGATGATGAAGATGGCCTCCGGTGATGGGATCCCCCTCCGGCAGGGTGCTGGAATACGGTCCCGATTGGTTTTTGGTGGCTACAGAGGCTTGCGGCGGTGGAACTCCCGATCTAGGTTCTATTTTGGAGTTTTTGGGTACGTAGGTATATATGGGTGCAGGGGGTACGTCGGTGGACCTCCGGGTGGCTCACGAGGTAGGGGGAGCGCCCAGGGGGGGGCGCCCCCACCCTTGTGGGAAGCCCGGGACTCCCCTGGCGTGCATCCAAGCCCATCAGGTTGGTTTCCTTCCAAAATTAACTTCTCCAGTTGATTTCGTTCCGTTTTGACTCCGTTTGATATTCCTTTTCCTCGAAACACTGTTATAGGCATAAAACAGCAAATCTGGGCTGGGCCTCCGGTTAATAGGTTAGTCCCAAAAATAATATAAAAGTGGATAATAAAGCCCAATATTGCCTAAAACAGTAGATAAAGTAGCATGGAGCAATCAAAAATTATAGATACGTTGGAGACGTATCAAGCATCCCCAAGCTTAATTCCTGCTCGTCCTCGAGTAGGTAAATGATAAAAAAGAATTTTTGATGCGGAGTGATACTCTGGCATAATTTCAATGTAAATCTTCTTAATTGTGACATGAATATTCAGATCCGAAAGATTCAAGACAAAAGTTCATATTGACATAAAAGTAATAATACTTCAAGCGTAGTAATCAGAGCGATCATGTCTTCTCAAAATAGCATGGTTAAATAAAGTTATCCCTACAAAATCATATAGTCTGGCTATGCTCTATCTTCATCACACAAAGTATTTAATCATGCACAACCCCGATGATGAGCCAATCAATTGTTTCATACTTTAGTAATCTCAAACTTTTTCAACTTTCACGCAATACATGAGCGTGAGCCATGGACATAGCACTATAGGTGGAATAGAATGGTGGTTGTCGAGAAGACAAAAAAGGAGAAGATAGTCTCACATCAACTAGGCGTATCAATGGCCTATGGAGATGCCCATCAATAGATATCGATGTGAGTGAGTAGGGATTGCCATGCAACGGATGCACTAGAGCTATAAGTATATGAAAGCTCAACAAAAGAAACTAAGTGGGTGTGCATCCAACTTGCTTGCTCACGAAGACCTAGGGCACTTTTGAGGAAGCCCATCATTGGAATATACAAGCCAAGTTCTATAATGAAAAATTCCCACTAGTATATGAAAGTGATAACATATGAGACTCTCTATCATGAAGATCATGGTGCTGATTTTGAAGCACAAGTGTGGAAAAAGGATAGTAGCATTGTCCCTTCTCTCTTTTTCTCTCATTTTTTTATTTGGCCTTTCTTTTTTTTTCTTTTTTTATGGCCACTCTTTTTTTGGGCTTCTTTGGCCTCTTTTATTTTTCATAAAGTCCGGAGTCTCATCCCGACTTGTGGGGGAATCATAGTCTCCATCATTCTTCCCTCACTGGGACAATGCTCTAATAATGATGATCATCACACTTTTATTTTTCTTACAACTCAACAATTACAACTCGATACTTAGAACAAGATATGACTCTATATGAATGCCTCCGGCGGTGTACAAGAGCGGCATGTATGAAAATTATGAAGATGGCCTTGCCACAAATACAATGTCAACTACATGTTCATGCAAAAGCAATATGACAAAAGTAATGTGTTTCATATGAACGGGATGGTGGAAAGTTGCATGGCAATATATCTCGGAATGGCTATGGAAATGCCATGATTGGTAGGTATGGTGGCTGTTTTGAGGAAGGTATATGGTGGGTGTATGATACCGGCGAAAAGTGCGCGGTATTAGAGACGCTAGCAATGGTGGAAGGGTGAGAGTGCGTATAATCCATGGAATCAACATTAATCAAAAGAACTCATGCACTTGTTGCAAAAATTTAGAAGTCATCAAAAACCAAAGCACTAAACGCATACTCCTAGGGGGATAGATTGGTAGGAAAAGACCATCGCTCGTCCCCGACTGCCACTCATAAGGAAGACAATCAATAAATAAAATTGTTCTCCGACTTCATCACAAAGCGGTTCACCATACATGCATGCTACGGGAATCACAAACTTCAACACAAGCATTCTTTAAATTCATAATTACCCCTACTAGCATTGCTTTAATATTATCACCTCCATATCTCAAAACAATTATCAAGCATCAAACTTATCTTAGTATTGAACGCACTCAAAAGAAAGTTTCACAAATCTTGAATACCAAGTATATTGTCTTTAAGAAAATTACCATGCTATTAACAACTCTCAAAATAATCTAAGTGAAGCACTAGAGCAAAAATTATTATGCTCAAAAGATATAAGTGAAGCACTATGAGCAAAACTATCAAGATCAAAAGATTTAAGTGAAGCACATAGAGTATTCGAGCAAATTCTAATTCATGTAAGGCTCTCTCTCAATAAAGAGTTTCAGATATTGATACTTCATTCAAACAGCAAGCAAAACAAAATAAATGACATTGCAAGGATAGCACAACTCATGCGAAGAAGCAAAAACTTAGGCTCAACCGATACTAACCGATAGTTGTTGAAGAAGAAAGGTGGGATGCCTACCGGGGCATCCCCAAGCTTAGATGCTTGAGACTTCTTGAAATATTATCTTGGGGTGCCTTGGGCATCCCCAAGCTTGAACTTTTGTGTCTCCTTTATTCCTCTCATATCATGGTTTCTCTTTTTATCAAAAGCTTCATTCACAACAAACTCAACAAGAACTCGTGAGATAGGTTAGTATAAACCAATGCAAAACCTTATCATTTTCTACTGTAACAAATCACTTAAATTATTATTCAACATTGAATACTAAATGCCTATGCATATTTAATACTCCTATCCTCAAATAGAACCATTAAACAAGCAAACATATGCAAACAATGCAACCATTACAGCAATCTGCCAAAACAATACAGTCTGTAAGGAATGCAAGAGTAACAATACTTCCCTGACTCCAAAAATTATGAACTAAAATTACCACTGTAATAAATTTATCAGATCTTAATATTCAAAAAGATTCAACGTTATAACATTCTCTGACTTTTCTAGGGAATTTTTGCAACAGCGGTAAACTTTCTGTTTTCAAACAGCAACATGCAAACTAGCAAAATAAGCATGGCAAAGGCTATCCTTGACTTTTTTATTGAAACTAAAGATGCAAAACATTATTCTAACTAACAGAAAGCAAAAACTAACAAGATAAAATGACGCTCCAAGCAAAACATATATCATGTGGTGAATAAAAATATAGCTCCAAGTTACCGATGAACGAGGACGAAAGAGGGGATGCCTTCCGGGGCATCCCCAAGCTTAGTTGCTTGGTTGTCCTTGAATTTTACCTTGGGGTGCCTTGTTAATCCCCAAGCTTAGGCTCTTTCCACCTCTTATTCCATAGTCCATCAAATCTTTACCCAAAACTTGAAAACTTCAACCACACAAAACTCAAAACAAAACTCGTAAGCTCCGTTAGTATAAGAAAATAAAACCACCACTTAGGTACTGTAATAAACTCATTCTAAATTCATATTGGTGTAATATCTACTGTATTATAACTTCTCTATGGTTCATACCACTTAATACTAGCCATAGATGCATCAAAATAAGCAAACAACACATAGAAAACATAATCTGTCAAAAACAGAACAGTCTGTAGTAAACTGTATCAAACGTATACTTATGTAACCACAAAAATTATGAAATAAATTTCTGGACCTGAGAAATTTGTCTATTAATCATCTGCAAAAAGAATCAACCTAAAATCACTCTCCAGTAAAAAATGGCAGCTAATCTCGTGAGTGCTAAAGTTTCTGTTTTTCACAGCAAGATCATATAAACTTCACCCAAGTCTTCCCAAAGGTTCTACTTGGCACTTTATTGAAACAAAAGCTATAAAACATGATTACTACAGTAGCATAATCATGTGGACACACAAAAACAGTAAGGATAAATATTGGATTGTCTCCCAACAAGAGCTTTTCTTTAATGCCTTTCTAGCTAGGCATGATGATGACAATGATGCTCACATAAAAGGTAAGAATTGAAACATGACGGGAGCATCATATAGAATATGACTAGCACATTTAAGTCTAACCCACTTCCTATGCATAGGGATTTTGTGATCAAACAACTTAGGAGAACAATAATCAACTAGCATAGGAAGGTAAAACAAGCATAGCCTCAAGAATTTAAGCACATAGGGAGGAAACTTGACATTATTGCAATTCCTACAAGCATATGTTCCTCCCTCATAATAATTTTCAGTAGCATCATGAATGAATTCAACAATATTCCCAACACCTAAAGCATTCTTTTCATGATCTACTTGTATAGAATTTTTACTACTCTCAACATAAGCAAATTTCTTCTCATGAATAGTAGTGGGAGCAAACTCAACAAAATAACTATCATGTGATTGAAAATTAAGATCAAGATGACACGTTTCATGGTTATCATTATTCTTTAAAGCATACGTGTAATCACAATAATCATCATAGATAGGAGGCATGCTTTCATCATAGTAAATTTGCTCATCAAAGCTTGGGGGACAAAAAATATCATCTCCATCAAACATAGCTTCCCCAAGCTTGTGGCTTTGCATATCATTAGCATCATGGATATTCAAAGAATTCGTACTAACAACATTGCAATCATGCTCATCATTCAAATATTTTATGCCAAAAATTCTATATAATTCTTCTTCTAGCACTTGAGCACAATTTTCCTTTCCATCATACTCACGAAAGATATTAAAAAGGTGAAGCGTATGAGACAAACTTAACTCCATTTTTTTGTAGTTTTCATTTATAAACTTAACTAGTGATAAAAACAAGAAACAAAAAGATTCGATTGCAAGATCTAAAGATATACCTTCAAGCACTCACCGCACCAAAAAAAAGAGCTTAGTTGACGGAGTGTGAGTACCCTTTACCTAGCCTCCTCGGCAACGGCGCCAGAAAAGAGCTTGACGTCTACTACACAACCTTCTTCTTGTAGACGTTGTTGGGCCTGCAAGTGCACAGATTTGTAGGACAATAGCAAATTTCCCTCAAGTGGATGACCTAAGGTTTATCAATCCGTAGGAGGCGTAGGATGAAGTTGGTCTCTCTCAAACAACCCTGCAACCAAATAACAAAGAGTCTCTTGTGTCCCCAACACACCCAATACAATGGTAAATTGTATAGGTGCACTAGTTCGGCGAAGAGATGAAGATACAAGTGCAAAATAGATAGTAGATATAGGTTTTTGTAATCTGAAATAATAAAAACAGCAAGGTAGCTAATGATAAAAGTGAGCGTAAACGGTATTGCAATGATAGGAAACAAGGCCTAGGGTTCATACTTTCACTAGTGCAAGTTCTCTCAACAATAATAACATAGATAGATCATATAACGAGCCCTCAACATGCAACAAAGAGTCACTCCTAAGCCACTAATAGCGGAGAACAAACATAGAGATTATGATAGGGTACGAAACCACCTCAAAGTTATCCTTTCCGTTCTATCTATTCAAGAGTTCATAGTAAAATAACATAAAGCTATTCTTTCCGCTCAATCCATCATAGAGTTCATACTAGAATAACACCTTAAGACACAAATCAACCAAAACCCTAATGTCACCTAGATACTCCATTGTCACCTCAAGTATCTGTGGGCATGATTATACGATATGCATCACATAATATCAGATTCATCCAACCAACATAAAAGTACTTCAAAGAGTGCCCCAAAGTTTCTACCGGAGAGTCAAGAACGCGTGCCAACCCCTATGCATAGGTTCAAGGGTAGAACCCGCAAGTTGGTCACCAAAACATACATCAAGTGGCACATGATATCCCATTGTCACCAAAGGTAATCACGGCAAGACATACATCTAGTGTTCTCATAAAGACTCAATCCGATAAGATAACTTCAAAGGGGGAAACTCAATTCATTACAAGAGAGTAGAGGGGGAGAAACATCATAAGATCCAACTACAATAGCAAACCTCGGGATACATCAAGATCGTGCCATAGAGGAACATGAGAGAGAGATCAAACACGTAGCTACTGGTACATACCCTCAGCCCCAAGGGTGAACTACTCCCTCCTCGTCATGGATAGCACCGGGATGATGAAGATGGCCTCCGGTGATGGGATCCCCCTCCAGCAGGGTGCCGGAACAGGGTCCCGATTGGTTTTTGGTGGCTACAGAGGCTTGCGGCGGCGGAACTCCCGATCTAGGTTCTGTTTTGGAAGTTTTTGGGTACGTAGGTATATATGGGTGCAGGGGGTATGTCGGTGGACCTCCGGGTGGCTCAAGAGGTAGGGGGGCGCGCCCAGGGGGGCGTCCCCCACCCTCGTGTGCAGCCTGGGACTCCCCTGGCGTGCACTCCAAGCCCATCAGGTTGGTTTCCTTCCAAAATTAACTTCTCCAGTTGATTTCATTCCGTTTTGACTCCGTCTGATATTCCTTTTCCTCGAAACACTGAAATAGGCATAAAACAGCAAATCTGGGCTGGGCCTCCGGTTAATAGGTTAGTCCCAAAAATAATATAAAAGTGGATAATAAAGCCCAATATTGCCTAAAACAGTAGATAAAGTAGCATGGAGCAATCAAAAATTATAGATACGTTGGAGACGTATCAATGTGGCTTGTAGTAAATGAAAGGAGAGCCAAGGCAAGGACCTAATCAAGGCGCCCGGGATTGTGCCCTTGATGGTCCAAACGTTGGACGGGAAGTAGTGGTGGCGTCGGCAAGGTGGATGTGCTCCTGAACGAGCTTCGCCAAAGTCTGCCTGTGGTTGAAGTAGGCCGCCATGGTCACCTTGTGGACGGTGCTGGAGGTGTCCTCATAAACAATCTGTCCGTAGATCTGGCTGAACTTGTCCATGTCATCATGCATGACAAGGAAGTGCGCGGCGAGAGCGACCTCCAAGTGGTCCTCCGGCGGCGTGCCGACCAGGAGCTGCAGGGCCATCAGCATGCAGAAGAGATCGTTCCCAAGGAGGCCGGTGAGCCGGGTCACGGAAGCCAAGGCGGGCGCTCGGCCTTTATGGAGGCGACGCATGGAACGGACGCGAGCAGTCAGGTCCTTCACCTTGCTATTTGCGAAGCTGAACTTGTGGATGAAGTCTTCCAGTGCATCCTTGAGCCAGGCGGCGAAGCTGGCATCGAAGAAGGAACACGCTGTGGCGGACATGAGCAGCCCCTGGAGGCGCTACAGTGTGTTGGGCTGCGGGTTGCTCTCCCTGACCACCTCGTAAAGACGTACGGTGGTCGCCTGAATCGCCTCCATGGCTGATATCTCACTGTCTCGCTCTTGCTATGATGGCCAGGTAGTTGGACCGGAGTAGAAGAAGATGGAGGGTGAGCCATGGTGAGAGAGTTGTATGCTTTATACAGGAGGGTGTTGCTAGCTGCTAATTTGCAAAGCTAGTGATGGCATGCTTTTAAACAAAGCACACGCATAGTGCTTCCACGACAAGCACGTCTCGATTTGCAGAAACAGAATTGTCGTGGTTCTACAGGACGCACAGTATGTTTCCACCCAAACGTTCACCACAAAGTCACGGACATACACAAAGTAAGTGTCGTGCGGTGATAACGGACGCACAGTCTTATAGGCACAAGAGGCACGAGCGCCTCTGTAATGTAAAATATTCCAGCTAACGAGTTATTTGGAGAGGCACGGCCGTCACATCACACGTGACTGCGTGTTCCAGATGATTTTATTCGCTCTCTCTATTCACAAAAGGAAATCCAAACTTACAGACGGTGCACAAAAACATGAAAACTTGATAGTTTTTGAGCTTCTGAGTTGCTTCCTGGCTGAAGAGCACAAAAACAAGTTCCTGACAACCTTACAGACAGTGCATAAAGTACAATCTAGAAATCCAAACTGGAAAGCACGCAACAACACCTATCTGTGACAGCGGGATAACCGTTTTCAACATTCACAAGTCAATGGATCGGGCAAATCCATGATTGGACACTGGTTTTTCCAGATGTGTACTTTTAAATCCAAGTTCATATGCCTACAATACCCTGACAATATAAGACGAGCACGTCTAGAAGCCTTGTTGCCCCATTGAAGCACCTCTTCTTGATGTTTATAAAATCCTTCGGTGATGTTGTCTGGGGGGGGGGGGACTTAAGCCTCATAGTCTCTAACTCCTTTGCATTCAGAATAAAGAACGTTGCAAATTCAATGTTTTTCTTGCAGTGTACATATTTTTCCAGCATTACTGTCTTCAGATGAATGTCATGCTGTCTGAGAAACACCCAGTGCTTGTGGCGCCACTTGTTTGTTACACCTTCCTCACGGCAGACTCCTCCCTCCAAATGCATGAAGAGTGAGAATACTTGAGGACTACAAGAGGAAAGAGAGGCCTCCAATATAGTACACTATGCATTGTTTGTGCTTTCAATGCGTCTGGAAATCATTTTACCTCGATAAACAAGTTCTCTAGGCTAGGAAAGCATCTCATCAAGGAAACAACCTTGTTCAGATTTAATGACATGTGGATAAGCAGGGTCTTCACAGATTGAACCTCCATTGATAGGCTGACTACAGACAAAGCCTGCACCAAGCACATATCATAAACAATCTTGGGCATGAAACTTGGGCAGTGGAACGAATGCAACTAAAGAGTATAGTGCAAAAGGTGAGTACCTCAATAACTATAGAGCCAAAAACAATCTTGGATTCAGGAAATCCTTCGTAAAAATTTCCCAGACACTCGAGTTTAGGTGCAGAGAAGACAGTTATCTGCAACTGCCGGCTGTGAATATCATGAATCAGTCGTTTAAGTGAGGGTGCATCCTCAACAACGAGTTCACCATTCTCACAAAGGATATAGATGAGTTCAACTTTGGCCGAGTTTATTCTGATGTAGTGGTCCAGGTTATTGCAAACAAGCAGGAGCTACTCGAGGGCAGGCAACCATGGTTGATTATGCTTTGCAGTGAGATGTCTGATATATCAACCTCCAAAAACGAAAGCCTCTTAAGCAGTGGAAGTTTGAATGATTGTGCATACTCATCAGGTATCTGGCAAAGAGCAAATGTGACGGTGTGCAGCGAGGAGGAAAACAACAGCGTGGAAGTCGATGGCGACGCGGCAGACGAAGAGAATTCGTGTGGTAGTGTGATGGTTTTTCCCACGAAATGTGGGAACATGTAGTAGAACTCGAGAACCTGCAGATTCTTCAGTCTTAGGGATCGAAGCTAGGCGTTGACTGTAGAGGGTCTGCAGGGAAGGTAGCACGCGGGAATGCAGAGGCAATGAACTACACCCCCATGACTGGAGAGGATGGCTTCCGAAAGGCACAAAGAATCAACGTCAGGTTGAAAACTACACCGAGTTCCAAAATATCTAATCCGAATGACATCCTTACTGGGGAGCATGGACAGTATGTTGATATGAACTGTTTCTAGGGGCTTAAAAAGATGACGGACAGGGATTTCACCGTAGTCGAGATTAAGAGGAGTGGTGCGCCATAAAGGACGCCACTAATGTGCGAGGATTTAAGTGCGAACGGCTTCCTTAGTGGACAGACGGGAGCTAATCTCACCGAGGACACCGTCCGTGAGGTTGTTGATGCGGTCCGGATGAGACTTCTCTTCTTGATCCTCGGATCTAGTAGGCGCACCCTCGGCGCTTCTAGCCGCTACCGCCAAACCACCAGATGAAGGCGTTGCTGGTGGCACGAGCCTCGCCCTCTTGGTGCTCGGGGCATCGGAGTAGACCTCCATCTCCGTCTCCACTTCTGGGATCGCGCTGCCTGCGAGCGCTGCTATATGTGGCATGGGTCTGGACAGACGGTGGATCTGGAGAAATGGACTATAGCCTGTCAATCCACAAAACGACTTAAATACCCACGACGGGGAGAGGAGGGATCCAGATTAATTACTTCTTCTTTTTTCTTTTTGACAGGAGGCCCCGCGTTAAGTACTACTCGTAGCAAGTCAATGGTAGGTGGGTGCTTCAAACATTAAATAGAACCACATCTTTCAAGGTATGAAATGCACTATTGCACACGCAGACCAGGCATGGGCGTGCCCCTCAGTGCTTTAATTATTTATGGCACACATTCACTAGAAGAATCTGTTCGAGGCCGGAAGCACGGTGTACTCGGTAGGAACGAGATGCACGCACGTGACACCCACGAAGGCATGGGCTAGCACTCTCTGCAGCCACGGTTATGTACGTTTGTGATTCTCTGTGTTTCAGTCATTAGGGTCATGGGCACATGCATCAAAACCACAAAGGCATCGTGTGGTATTATATAGAGTCATCTTCGCTTGTGTTTGTGTTCCGAATGATTCAGTCGACTCATTTAGACGGAGAGGCACGAACGGAGAAGCCCATGGAGGCATACTTTAGTATTAGGCAGGGTCACAATCATGCGTTTATTAGGCATGGTCGATGGTATTACGTAGAGTCATGCTAGCCTGTGAGACTCGACTAGACAGAGATGCACGAGCGTCTAGCCCACAAACTTTGTCTTACACACAGCCACGGGCGTTTACTCTGTGAGGCACATAATTGCCTATATGAGATACGCTATTTTTAAAGCTTATTTCCTTGTATTTAAAAGCACAGACGTGAAGTCCATACATACACGGTTCAGTATCGAGTTGCGTCACGCTTCTTTCTTGATAAAGGCGTCGACGTTCGTGGCTATGTGTGTTTCAGTGTCAAGGGTCACAAGAACGGGCATACAGCCCTCAAAGGCATGGCGTGCTATTATATAGAGTCACGCACAAAGGTTTTCTGATTGTATTCTGAATGAGTCGGTGGACTCGGTCAAAAGGAGAGGCATGGACGTCCAGCCCACAGAGGCATGGTTTGTTCTTACCCAGAGTCGCGTTTGTGTGTTTATTACGGAAACCTAATAGAACCGGGCGACTGTCCTTGTTACAATTGTTTTCGTTGTAAGATTTTCAACTCAAATGCACGAAGGCGACTTTATATGTTTAGTAGCGTCACGATCCTTTACGCATGAAGACGCCTTTTTGTGTGTCAGTGTTTCAGGTCATAGGCACGGTTGTCAAACTCGCAAACGCATGACCTGTAATTATCCAGAGTCACCTTCGTGTCTCTTTGTGTTCCAAATGCATCAGTTGACTATATTACCAGGACAGGCATGGTCGAGATGCCGAGGGAGGCATGCTTGTGTTTTACGTGGATCCACGTTCGTGCGTTGATTGCGGAAACCCAATGTTTTGACGGGCATCTCCCCCTATTAGGGTGTGAATGCCACGTGCAGCCACTATGGAAACCCAAGGGTCCGACAGACGTCTCCTCCGGTGACACCGGTCTGGCTCCTCGCCTGAGGCCAGGCTCCGGCTATTTAAGGCGGACGGACGGTGTCTTGATATCCTAGCCACACCCTCTTTCTTGGACTATCCAGATCCACGCCACATAAAGCGGCGCTCGCAGGCCGCGTGATCCCAACAATGGAGACGAAGATGGAGGTCCACTCCGGTGCCCCGAGCACCAAGAGGGCGAGGCTCGCGCCACCGGCAACGCCTTCCTCTGATGGTTTGGCGCTAGCGGCTGGAAGCGGCGAGGGTGCGCCTATTGGATCCAAGGATCAAGAAGAGCAGTCTGGTCTGGACCGCACCAGTGACCTCCCGGACGGTGTCCTCGGTGAGATCATCTCCTGTCTGTCCACTAAGGAAGGCGTTCATACTCAAATCATCACACGTCGGTGGCGCCCTGTTTGGCACACCACTCCTCTGAATCTGGACTTCTGTGAGATCCCTATCCCACGTCTTTTTAACCCTCTAGATCAAGTACATTTCGAGTCGGTCACCGCGAACTCCGCCACACCGGAGGAACTCATCCGCGTAACATACACTGGAACTTTTTTAGAAGAGAACATGTCGGTGAAGATAATTCGTACCTTCCAAACACCATCCTCTCCAGCCGTCAGAGTGCAGTTCATCGCCTCTACATTCTGGCATGCTACCTCCACTACAGGCACTCCACAGTCGACGCTTGGCTTCGATCCCCAAGACTGAACAATCTCCAGGTGCTCGAGTTTTACTACCTGTTCCCACCATGCTTGAGACAACATGACATAGGGCCATTCTCATGCCCTTCGCTCATGCCATCACCACCAACATTAAACCCTTAGATTTCCTCCTCTCTCCAAACCATCGCCTTTGCTCTTTGCAAGTTACCAGACAATTATGTATGGGCGCTTAAACTACCACTGCTCAGGAGACTCTCGCTAGTAGATGTTGATGTATCAGACATCTCATTACAAAGCACGATCAGCTCTACTTCTCCTACACTTGAGTCTCTGTTGCTTGTTTGGACAGTCAGGCACCATTGCATTAGAATAAACTCACGTAACCTTATAAGCATCAACATTTCTGGTTACTATGGGAAAATTGTTATAGAAGATGCCTCGTCACTTCAGCGGTTGCTTTGTGATGGTGATTGCAAGAAGTTGCGGATAGTTATCACCTCTGCACCTAAACTACAGGTCATGGGCAAATTATCTAATATTTTCTATGAATCCGGCATCACAAATGACCGAATGATTATTGAGGTACTGACTTTCAACAATACTTTCACCTCCATTCATTGGTACAAACAAGTTCCATGCAATTCAACCTTTACTCTACTAATATTATGTTTTATTCTACATGAAATGTTTGCCGACAGTCAGCACATCCACATCGGTTCATTCTATCAAGACGTTGTCTATCAGCATGCATTATGACCTGCATGCCGTATTTTCCTTGGTGGAACACTTCCGAAGCTTGGAGAACTTGTATATCGAGGTGATGCTTCTCACACAAATTGTAAACACATACCATGCATGGTGTAGAACTCCATTCAACAAAAAAAAACATCACTTACATTTGTATGTAATGGACAAACTTGTATATAGTCATGGACCAGTATTAGGACAAAACTAAAAAAAGCTTTTATCACAATAGAGGTTATAGAATTATTCCTTCACTTGCTCTCCTAGCAGAATCACTCTTTATGGAGCTTAACCATTTCAAATCTTCATGTTTATTCAGGAAATAGCCTCTAATGAAGAAAGTCTTGCGAACGACTGTTCTTGCAAGCACCATCATGATGTTCGTTTGAAGTCACTGACGCTGGAAAGCTATGTTCAATGCGAGAAAAGCATTCGATTTGCGACATTCTTTATTCTCAACGCAGCACAGCTGCACACTATGAGGATCAAGTTTCTTCTTCAGGAAGACTTCACAGAAGAATTCTACAAACAACAACAAGACGTGCTTCAGTGGGACAAAAAGGCTTCTAAACATGCTTGCCTTAGGTTGTCGCCAAGTTGCAACCACGGGAACTTGGATCTAAGGCACGCATGCGTTGAGCACCTGGATTTAAAGGATCCATTCACTTGTAAGTGTTAAAAACAATGCTGGAGTGAGATGTTGCCGCCACTTTCCGGTTTGGAATTTACGTAGGTGTGGTGAAACAATGCCCGTACCTTTTTGCTCAATCTGTAACCTTGCCAATATCGAACGCGGTATTTCGGTCTATGGCTAAAGGGTCTTTTCTCATGCCATACATTTCATTAGCTAAACAGACTTCAAGTCTCTACAGCCACGGCTATGTATGTTTGTGACTTTCTGTGTTTCAGTGATAAGGGTCACATGCACGACGTCAAATCCGCAAAGGCATCGTGTGGTATTATATAGAGTCATGTTCGCTTTGTGTCTGTTTACCGAATGATTCCATCGACTCGTTTAGACGGAGAGGCACGAACGAGAAGACCATGGAGGCATACTTTGGTATTAGGCAGAGTCACCTTCATGCGTTTATTGCGAGGCAACGAGTGGCAGATTCGAGAGACGCCGTTTTTGAAGCGTTCAAAAGGGATGGTCGATGTTTAGCCCACGGAGGCATACTTTAGTATTAGGCAGAGTCACGTACATGCGTTTATTGCGCAAGCCAAACATTTCATTAGCTAAACAGACTTCAAGTCTCTGCAGCCACGGCTATGTACGTTTGTGACTTTCTGTGTTTTAATGATAAGGGTCACACGCACGGTGTCAAATCCGCAAAGGCATCGTGTGGTATTATATAGAGTCATGTTCGCTTGTGTCTGTTTCCCGAATGATTTCGTCGACTCGTTTAGACGGAGAGGCACGAACGAGAAGACCATGGAGGCATACTTTAGTATTAGGCAGAGTCACGTTCATGCATTTATTGCACAAGCCACACATTTCATTAGCTAAACGGACTTCAAGTCTCTACAGACATGGCTATGTACGTTTGTGACATTCTGTGTTTCAGTGATAAGGGTCACAGGCACGGGCGTCAAATCCGCAAAGGCATCGTGTGGTATTATATAGAATCATGTTCGCTTGTGCTTGTGTTTGTGTTCCGAATGATTCAGTGAACCACGGTTTGTCAGCAAACACACAGACGATCATGCCTTCTTAGAGAAGTGATACGAGACACACTGTTCTACCTGTCACACAAGCATGACCATGGAAAACGCACGGTTTGCCATGTACCACACAACGGCCATGAAGTGATACGATGCGCACTGTTCCACATGCCACACAGGCACGCCCGTGATTCCACGTGCTTCAGTAGCACGTAAAGACGTGATTCTTTCACAGGAAATGCCGTGAACCTACTCCCAGGCACTATATCCATTTGTGAAACAGAAACACAAACACAATGGTGATCCGTTGTGTTTGAAATCTTTGCATCACAGAAGCACCGCGTGAAGGCACATGAAGTATGGTTGGACATGCATCGCAAGCACGGTTATGCACATGAGGTATGGTTAGGCACAGTGCAGGGGCATAATTGCAGATGTCACCGCTGTTGCGTGTTTTTTAAAAGCACGGGCTTGCACTCTCTATGTTTTAGTGTTTCAGTCATTAGGATCACAGCCACGGGCGTCAAATCCACAAAGGCATCATGTGGTATTAAATAGAGTTATTCTCACTTGTGTTTGTGTTCCGAATGATTCAGTCGACTCGTTTAGATGGAGAGGCACGGACGAGAAGCCCATGGAGGCATACTTTAGTATTAGTCAGGGTCACAATCATGCGTTTATTGCGCATGGTCGATGGTATTACATAGAGTCATGCTCGCTTGTGAGACTTGATCAAACGGAGATGCACGGGCGTCTAGCCCACGGAACTGAACCATTGTCTTGAGCACAACCATGGGCACTTACTCTGTGAGGCACGGTATTGCCTATATGAGAGACGCTAATTTTAAAAGCTTATTCCCTTGTATTTAAAAACACTTGTTACAATTGTTTTCGTTGTAAGATTTTAACTCAAATGCACGAAGGCAACTTTATATGTTTAGTAGCGTCACGGTCCTTTATGCATGAAGACGACTTTCTGTGTGTCAGTGTTTCAGGTCACATGCATGGTTGTCAAGCCCACAAACGCATGACCTGTAATTATCCAGAGTCACCTTCGTGTCTATTTGTGTCACCAGGAGAGGCACGGTCGGGATGCCGAGGGAGGCATGCTTGTGTTTTACGCGGAGCCATGTTCATGCATTGATTGCGGAAACCCAACATTTCGACGGGCGTCTCCTCCTATTCGGGTGTGAACGCCACGTGGCCCCGCTCTGGAAACCCAAGGGTCCAATGGGCGTCTCCCCCCGTGACGCTGCTCTGGCTCGTCACCCGAGGCCAGCTCCAGCTATTTAAGCCGGACAGAGTCTCGAAACCCTAGCCACACACTCTCCCCCCTCTGCCCGCCACTAGGCCATCCATTCCTCTTGCTGCTCTCTATCCTGACCCTCTCTGCCATGGTTGGTCAGGAGGAGACTACTGCGGAACCAAGTGTCCAGACACTGCAGGAGATCCAGGCTGGTGAGGGTTCCTCATCTGTAAGTTCACTCTGCTTCCGCTTCATTCATTTTTCCTTTCCTTCGGCTGCTTGATTTAGTTGTGAAATGTGAATAAGTCAGACGGACTGTCGAAACCCTAGCCACATCCCTTTCGTCCTTTTATCCTCCTCTAGGCCATCCAGTCATCTTGCTATTCTCTATCCTGACACTCTCATCCATGGCTGTGCAGAAGGAGACTACTCCAGAGCGTCGTGTCCAGTCGCAGGACGAGATCTTGCCTGGCGAGGGTTCCTCATTTGTAAGTTTGCTATGCTTCGGCTTCATTCATTTTTTCTTTCTTTCGGCTACTTGATTTAGTTGTGAAACATGGATCATTGTGGTGAGCTTCATCCTAATGTTGATGAGGGTGCGTCCTGCCATCAATCTGACACCTTCTCCTTTGACCAGTTGAAGAACCTGTTCAATACTGTGGAAGACTTCATGAAGATATCCACGAAGTTGGACGACGAGAACAGAGCCATCTTTGCACGTCTTATGGATGAGAAGGCACAGCTCGAACTTCAGCGCGATAAGCTGAAGCTGGAATCATACATTATGAAAAAACAGATAGAGGAACTTCGCACCGAGCAAGCAAAAAAGAAGTCTCGCCGGACTAAGTAGACAGCAGCGACCCTGATCCTCGTATATGAGGCTATTAAGCAGTGCACTAAAAGTTTCTTATTTTGTCTTGCGTTACCTCGTGTCGTCAGTAACTTTGATAACAAATGTGTTTTGCTTTCCTGGGTCACGTTCATTCCAAGTTTATGGGTACAGATGTGAACATTAACGTAATGGCCCATTCAGGAGACGCTATTTTTAATAACACGGATGTGAAATCTCTGTAGCCAAGGTTCTTTGTACCAGCTACAATCATGTCTTGTGCACTCTTGAAGGCGTGGACGTTCATGCCTTTCTTTGTTTAAGTGTTTTGGGTCACAGGCACGGGCATAAAACGCTCAAAGGCATGGTCGGTGGCGTTTACTCTGTGAGGCACGGAATGACCTATGTGAGATAGCCTGTTTTTAAATGTTTATTTCCTTCGATGTAAAAGCACGGACATGAACTCCCTACGGACACGTTTCCGTATTGAGACGCGTCATGATTATTTCTTGATGTTACATATATTGTTCGATAAAGGCGTGGACATCTTGGTTGTGTGTGTTTCAGTGTTAAGGGTCACGGGCACGAGCATAAAACGCTCAAAGACATGGTCGATGGTATTACATGGAGTCATGCTCACAGATCGAGAGGGAGCGCGGTCGCCGCTTCCTTCTGCTCCGACGACAAGCACACCACGAGAAGGCGGCGTCGCCAGCAGAGACACTCTGGACCTCTTGGTACTACGAGCAACAGATTCCATCTCCACCTCCATTTCTGCGGTGGCGCCGCCTACGGCCAATGTTCGGTGAGGTGGATCTGGAAGAGGCACGACGAGAAGCCCATGGAGACATACTTTAGTATTAGGAAGTGCCACGTTCATGCATTTATTGCGCAAACCGTACATTTCAATAGCTGGACGGGCTTGAAGTCTCTGTGGCCATGGTTATATGCATTTGTGACTTTTCGTATTTCAGTGATAAGGATTGTAGACACGGGCGTCAAATCCACAAAGGAATCGTGTGGTATTATATAGAGTCATGTTCGCCTGTGTTTGTTTTCCGGATGATTCCGTCGACCCGTCTAGACAGAGAGGCACAGACGAGAAGCCCATGGAGGCATACTTCAGTATTAGGCAGAGTCACGTTCGAGCGTTTACTGCAGAAACATAACAAAATTGGATTCAGATGTGAACCCTCATTGTTTACTTTGTGAGGCAATGAATGACCGATCCGAGAGACACTGTCCTTAAAAGCACAGGCAAGAACTCTCTGCAACCACGGTCCTGTACCAAAGAGCCACTGTCAAACACATGGAAGTCAAGAAACGAGGGCCACACTTTTAGTAGTAGAAAAAGCAGTTTATCAGCTGGCATTGCTCCTTTGCTACGCGCACAGTAGGGTGGCTGTGGAAGGCACGTTATACAAGTAGAGAACGAACATCACGATGTCACCACAAGGTCAAAAGCATGGTTGTGAGTCTGCAGTGTAATGGCTAGAATCCTCGAGACGCATTTGGGTGTGGCCTGGTAAGTAGAAACTCAGTTGTGAGGTCACCAGAGGTACTATGTAACACCCCGCGAAATAGGTTTGGTTGACCGCTGGGGTGGCTATCTATGCTTTCAGCTATTTTCATCTCTCCTGTGTCACAGCAGAGATGCATGGTTGTATTCTTACACCATCCAACTTCATAAAGAAACGGCTGTAAAAATTTACAAGCAAACCTATCGCCCTTATAATATTTTCTCAGCTGAGTAATAAAAATACCTAAACAAGCAAAATCTGTTCTGCTTAAGTTTGTTTTGTTTCTACAACTTCACCAAATAAACTTACAAGCTGTTTTTTATAACCATAGAACGAGGAGCAAAAACAGTGCAGCGGCTCAAATGCAGCTCCATCAGTGCAAGGCTCAACTGCAACTCCTCAGTGTGTATGGCAGGAACATACGAGAAGCACTGCTCTACCTGCAACACAGGCACGGATGTGCATCCATTCTGTGCATGACAGGTACATACGACAAGCACTATCGTACATAAAACACAGGTACGATTACACATACAACGCACATTTCTCCACTGAAAAATTAAATCTACTTTGTATATTTTAACCTTGGTGCCACAACATTTTATAGTCCTTCGGCCCGTACAAAGCCGCAAAACCACACACTTCTTTCATGGGTGCACGCAACACAAAAACAGACAAGCCTACACACGGTGCAAAGACTACAACGATTCTCTGATAAAGTTTACATAAAAGCCAAGATCAAGAGAACACAACAACAAATAACTCCATACACCTGGACAACTAACACAAGGCCCGATTTCAGCATCCACACCTGAACGGAACCATCAAATCCAGGTATTCAACACTCCTCTCTCTTAAATGTGGATGCGCGTGGATGCAACTTGATGATAATCTAAGACGTGCACGTTTAAAAGCCCTTCTATGCCACTCCAGAACCCTTTGTTGCTTTTCGTAAAATACTCCCGTGAACTCCGCGGGAGGGGAGGTAAACTTAATGGTGATGGTCTCCAGATCCTTTGCATTAAGAACAAAGAACGTCACAAATTCAGTGTAACTCCGGGAGCGAACATAATCTTCTAGCGATACTATCTTCAAACAAACGTCGTGATGTTTGAGAAACTACCGGTGCTTAAGACACCATTTGTTTTTTTCACCATGAGAAATCAACGATCCCTGAAATATAAATGATAGATTGAAAATACTTAGCATCTATAAAAAGAGATACAGACCATCAAAAAACCAAATGAAACAATTAGTTCTACCACCTCCGTAACAAGAAGTTAGACATAGACTTGTCTATATATGGATGTATCCAACAATAAATCATGTGTAGATACGTGTACATCAATTTCAGTCAAAATTAAGACAAGAATTTTGAAAAGGAACGAGTACTACAGTATGCACATTTCTGAAGATCATCACCTCGACAAACAAGTTCTCCAGTTTTGGAAAGCATTGCAGCAATTCAACGACAATGTCCACCTTATAATCCATGTACATAAGCCAGGTCTTGACAGATTGACGCATTGTTGTTAGATTGCCTGCCTTCAAACCCTTGATGAAAAATAACAGAAGATGGGTCACAAAACTAATAGAATAAAGGTTGGGTGAAATAAAACTTGTTCCCTCACAAACAAAGTGAAGCTGGAAGTATCGTGAAAACTCAATACCTCAAGACACGTGAGACGACATGGATACGGTTCAGACGCAAAGACACCGGTTAACTCCAAGTCCCGACTCTGCATGAAGAATAGAACATAGACCATCAAATTAATAGAACAAACATCGGAACAAGTGCAGCTCTGTTCTAGTATGAAGGAAAGGCAGTACCTCAAGACATGTCGAGGGAGACACGAACACGAATTCACCCAACGCCTCCAGTTTGAAAGTGCATTATATCGACTAGAGGGGGGGGGTGAATAGGCGATTTTTATGAATTCTTCACTGAGGAATTTGCTGGTGAGGAAATTCCTAAGCGAAGAACTTCTTGCAGCGGAATAAGTACTCAGAAGTAAACATAATAGAACACAAACATAGTCATCATGATGAAATGAAGACAAGCACAGAGTACAGAAAGCGTAAACACATGATACCTTAAGATGAAGAAAAACAAACTGAAGAAATTGAACTGAGGAAATTGAGAATGTCTTCAGTCAAAGTCTTCACACAGATATGAACAAGCACACAACAACAAATATGAGGAAATGAAACAGTTGAGGAAATAGAACCAGTAAGCTTGGTGAAGACAATGATTTGGTAGACCAGTTCCAACTGCTGTCTCAGTTGTACATCTGGTTGGAGCGGCTAGGTATTTAAACCAAAGGACACACAGTCCCAGACACACAGTCATCACCATGTTCTCCTTGAGTTAAAGTCACACAGACCTCACCAATCACTCGTGGTAAGTCTTCAGGTGACTTCCAAACCTTCACAAACTCAGTCACTCGGCGATCCACAATTACTCTTGGATGCTCTAGACCTTGATGCCTAATCGTCTGGAAGAAGCACAGTCTTCAAAGGAAACAAGCATCGGATCCACGCAGGATCAATCTCTTCAGTGATGCTCAATCACTTTGGGTTTGAAGGTGTTTGGGTTTGGGTTTTCCTCAATTGATGATTTTCTCTCAAAGACCTCGGAGGATGGGATGCTCTCAAATGACAAGTGTCAGTTTCTCTCGGAGCAGCCAACCAGCTAGTGGTTGTAGGTGGTGGCTATTTATAGCCGGGGAGCAGCCTGACATGATAAGACATAAATGCCCTTCAATGATATGACCGTTAGGTGGGTAGATATTTTGGGACAGCTGGCGCGTAGCACAGCAAAGGTCAAAATTTTGACTCTCAAATTCCTCAGGGCTATCATGTTCCTCACTGTGTAGGAAATCCGCACTAGCGAATTCCTAACTCCTCAGTCAGAACAAATTCCTCAGAGACCAGAAGAGCTTCGTCTATGTCACTGAAGAATATCACTGAACTATATGAGATTTCCAATGGCCTCACTCGAAGGGATTCATGGGTGTAGGATTTTGAGTTGAGCATCACATGGAAATTTTCCTTAGTATTTCCTCGACCCCCTTTAACAGTACGGTGTTTCCTATGACTCAAGAAAGAGAAAATGAAACAACGAAAACAAAAGTCTTCACGCTTCATGTTCCCCGAATGATTTCCAAGTCTTCAAGGTCACACCAATTTCTTCACTTTCAAAGTCATCAAAAAGTCTTCAGTCGAAGTACTTCATTTTTAGGGGTCGACTTTCTCTGTAATTATCAAACTCCTCATAGACTTATAGACCTGTGTACACTCACAAACACATCAGTCCCTTAACCTATAAGTCTTCAATACATCAAAATCACTAAGGGGCACTAGATGCACTTACACAGTTTAGGTGCAGAGACAACGGTTATCGAATAGTCGTCGACCAGACAATCAACAATCAGCCATCGAACCGAAGGGGCATCCTCAATAATGAGTTCTCCGTGTGGACAACAAATGCCAATGCTTACAAGGTTAGACGAGTTTATTGTGACGCGACGATCTCCTCTATTGCAAACAAGCAGGAGAGACTCAAGTGCAGGGCAACTAGAGTGGATTATGCTTTGCAGTGAGGCATCTGATATATCAACTTCCACAAGTGAGAGTCTTTTCACCAGTGGTAGCTTAAGCGTCCCAACATAATTGTCCGGTATTTGGCAAAGAGCAAAGGCGAGAGTGTGGAGAGAGGAAGAAAACCGAAACATGGACTCCGGTGCCGAGGGCGTAGATGAAGTGCATAGATCCAGTACTATTACCTCTTGCGTCAGAAATCTTGGGAAGAGGTAGTAGAACTCAAGAACCTGGATATTGTTTAGCTTCCAGGATCGGAGCCAGGCATCAACGGTGGAGTGTTGGCACTATAGGTAGCACGCCGGGGGATAGAGAGGCGGCTAACAGAGCCAACATGGCCGGACAGAATGGATTCCGGAAGACTGACAACATCAGAGACAGGATTTCGACAGAGCCGTGTTCTGGAATAGCATTTGCGAACGCGCTCCTTGGTGAAGGCGGACAGATGAGATATGGTCTCGATATGAACTTTTTCTCCATCGTTAAAAAGACGAGAGACAGAGATCTCGCGGCAGTCGAGATTCAGAGGAGTGATGGGCCACAAAGGATGCCAACGACGTGCGAGGATTTGAGTACGGATGCCATCCTTGATGGGAAGATGAGAGATGATCTCACCTAGGACGCTGTCGGCGAGATCGCTGATGTGGTCCGCACGACATCCCTCTTCTTCCTCCTCGGATCGAGAGGGAGCACGGTCGCCGCTTCCATCCCCTCCGACGACCAGCACACCACCAGAAAGCGGCGTCGCCGGTGGCTCCACTCTCGACCTCTTGATGCTACGAGCAGCGCTTTCCATCTCCACCTCTGTTGCTGGGGTGGCGCCACCCACGACCAGTGCTCAATGAGGTGGATCTAGAGAAATGGATTACAGCCTGTCAATCCATGAAATGACTTAAATACCCACGACGGGGAGCGGAGGGGTGCGGATTAATTACCTCTTTTTTTATTTTGACGAGAAGGTCTGGGTTAAT
This sequence comes from Triticum dicoccoides, assembly GCF_002162155.2. NCBI lineage: Eukaryota > Viridiplantae > Streptophyta > Magnoliopsida > Poales > Poaceae > Triticum > Triticum dicoccoides. The sequence continues at coordinate 336,588,999 of NC_041389.1, read as the reverse complement.
TACTACTCGTAACAAGTAAAAGGTAGGTGGCTGCTTGAATCATTAAATAGAGCCACGGCTTTCAAGGTATGAGATGCACGATTGAAGATGCAAACTAGGCACGGCCATGCTCATCTGTGTTTTAATTATTTATGGTACAAATTCAATAGAAGAATCTGTTTAACGCAGGAAGCACAGTTCTACAGTTATCTTCCCTCTGCGAGCAGCAAAATTTTCCATGGGCACGTTGACAATTAAGTCACCAGAAGATTCAAGACCGTGCCTCTGCTTTGCAGATGATTCTGCTGAAACGCTCACGGACAAACCAATGAAGCGTGGCAGAGGAATGGCTTGTCACGTACCAGACACACGGTCCTGCCTTCGGCATTATAACGCACTGTTCTACATGCCACACAGGCATGTAGAACAGTCCGTGTCTATGTTCGTGTCTCTTTGTGTTCCAAATGATTCAGTTGACTCTATCACCAGGGGAGGCACGGTACGGCGCACCAGAGAGACATGATTGCGTTTTGCGCGGGGTCACAATTGTCACAAGCACGGGCATGAAGCACTCAAAGGCATGGTCGGTGGTATTACATAGAGTCACGCTAACCTTTGTCTTACGCACAACCACGGTCGTTTACTCTTTGAGGCACGGAATGGCCTATATGAGAGATGTTGTTTTTAAGAGCTTATTTCCTATTATTTAAAAGCACGAATGTACAGTCCATAGTATGTTATTCAAAAAAGGTGTCGACGTTCGTGGCTATACGTGTTTCAGTGTCAAGGGTCACAAGCACGGGCATACAACCCGCAAAGGTTTTCTAATTAAATAGAGTCACGCATAGAGGTTTTCTAATTGTATTCAGAACAAGTCAGTGGAGAGGCACGGAAGAAGCATGGTTTATTCTTACCCGGAGTCATGATTGTGCGATTATTACGGAAACCTAATAGAATTGGGCGACTGTCCGTGTTACAATTGTTTTCGCTGTAAGATTTTAACTCAAATGCACGAAGGCGACTTTATATGTTTAGTAGTGTCACGGTCCTTTATGCATGAAGACGACTTTCTGTGTGTCAGTGTTTCAGGTCACTGGCATGGTTGTCAAGCCCACAAACGCATGACCTGTAATTATCTAGAGTCACCTTTGTGTCTGTTTGTGTCACCAGGAGAGGCACGATCGGGATGCCAAGGGAGGCATGCTTGTGTTTTACGCTAAGCCACGTTCGTGCATTGGTTGCATAGACCCAACGTTTCGACGGGAGTCTCCTCCTATTCGGGTGTGAATGCCATGTGGCCCCACTCTGGAAACCCAAGGGTCTGACGGGCATCTCCTCCCGTGATGCCGCTCTAGCTCGTCACTCGAGGCCAGCTCTGACTATTTAATCTGGACGGAGTCTCGAAACCCTAGCCACACACTCTTCCCCCCTCTGCCCGCAGCCAGGCCATCCATTCCTCTTGCTGCTCTCTATCCCGACCCTCTCCGCCATGGCTGGTCAGGAGGAGACTACTGCGGAACCCAGTGTCCAAACACTGCAGGAGATCCAGGCTGGCGAGGGTTCCTCATCTGTAAGTTCATGCTGCTTCCGCTTATTTCCTTTTTTCTTTCCTTCGACTACTTGATTTAGTTGTGAAACATGAATAAGCCAGACGGAATCTCGAAACTCTAGCCACACCCCCTTCATCCTTTTATCCGCCTCCAGGTCATCCACTCCTCTTGCTGTTCTCTACCCTGACACTCTCCGCCATTCCTGTGCAGGATGACACTACTCCCGAGAGTCGTGTCCTGACGCAGGAGGAGATCTCGGCTGGCGAGGCTTCCTCATCTGTAAGTTCACTCTGCTTCCGTTTCATTCGTTTTTTCTTTCTTTCGGCTACCCGGATTAGTTGTGAAACATGGATCATTGTGGTGAACTTCATCCTAAGTTGATGATAGTGCGTCCTACCATCAATCTGACACCTTCTCTTTTGTGCAGGTGAAGAACCGATGGGAGGCTACGGAAGCTCTCCTCTTGAAGATCATGGAGATATCCACGAGGTTGTACGATCTTGTGGATAAGAAGACGAAGGCGAAGCTCAAACTTGAGTATGACAAGTTGAAGTTGGACACATACGTTATGTTAAAAGAGATCAAGGAACTTCGCACCTAGCGACCCTGATCGCTGTATCTGAAACAATTAAGCAGTGGACTACAAGTTTCTTATTTTGTCTTACTTTGATAACAAACATGTTTTGGTTTCCTGGGTCACGTTCATTCCAATTTTATGGGTACAGATGTGAACATTAACGTAATGGTCGATTCGAGAGTCGCTGTTTTTAAAAGCATGGGCGTGAAGTCTCTACAGCCAAGGTTCTTTGTACTGAAAGTGCATTATATCGACTAGAGGGGGAGGGGGTGAATAGGCGATTTTTATGAATTCTTCACTGAGGAATTTGCCGGTGAGGAAATTCCTTAGCGAAAAACTACTAGCAGCGGAATAAGTACTCAGAAGTAAGCATAACAGGATACAGACTTAGTCATCATGATGAAATGAAGACAAGTACAGAGTACAGAAAGAGTAAACACAGGATAACACAAGATGAAGACAAACAGACTAAAGAAACTGAACTGAGGAAATTGCGAAAGTCTTCAGTCAAAGTCTTCAAACACAGATATGAACAATCACTCAACACAATAATGAGGAAATGAAAGAGTTGAGGAAATAGAACCAGTAAGGTTGGTGAAGACAATGATTTGTTAGACCAGTTCCAACTGCTGTCTCAGTTGTACGTCTGGTTGGAGCGACTGAGTATTTAAACTCGAGGACATGCAGTCCCGGACACCCAGTCGCTGAGCACGCAGCTCAGGACACCAAGTCCTCACCGTATTCTCCTTGAACTAAGATCACATTGATCTCGTCCAATCACTCGTGGTAAGTCTTCAGGCGACTTCCAAACCTTCACAGACTTGGTCACTCGGTGATCCACAATTCCTCTTGGATGCTCTAGACCATGACGCCTAACCGTCTGGAAGAAGCAAAGTCTTCAAAGGTAACAAGCGTTGGATCCACGCAGGATCAATCTCTTCAGTGATGCTCAATCACTTTGGGTTTGTAGGTGTTTGGGTTTGGGTTTTTCTGCACTCGATGATTTTCGCTCAAAGTCCTCGGAGGATGGGTTGCTCTCAAATGACAAGTGTCAGTTTCTCTCAGAGCAACCAATCAACTAGTGGTTGTAGGGGGCGGCTATTTATAGCCTAGGGAGCATCCCAACATGATAAGACATAAATGTCCTTGTGTGATATGACCGTTAGGTGGATAAGATATTTTGGGACAGCTGGCGCGCAGCACAGCAATGGTCGGAAATTTGACTCTCAAATTCCTCAGGGCTATCATGATCCTCACTGTGTAGGCATTCCGCACTGGCGAATTCCTAACTCCTCAGTCAGAACATATTCCTCAGTGACCAGAAGAACTTCGTCTCTGTCACTGAAGAAGGTGACTGAACTGTATGAGATTTCCAAAGGCTTCACTCGAAGGGTTTGGTAGGTTTAGGATTTTGAGTTGAGCATCACTTGGAAAATTTTCCTTAGTATTTCCTCGACCCCCTTTAACAGTACGGTGTTTCCTATGACTCAAGAAAGAGAAAAACAAAACTACGAAAATGAAAGTCTTCAAGCTTCATATTCCTCGCATGAATATCAAGTCTTCACGGTAACACCAATTTCTTCGCTTTCAAAGTCTTCATGAAAGTCTTCAGAAATACGAAAATCTTCAGTCGAAGTCATTTTTAGGGGTCGACTTTCCCTATAAATATCAAACTCCTCATAGACTTATAGACCTGTGTACACTCACAAACGCATTAGTCCCTTAACCTGTAAGTCTTCAATACACCAAAATCACTAAGGGGCACTAGATGCACTTACAATCTCCCCCTTTTTGGTGATTGATGACAATATAGGTTAAGTTTTCAACGGGGATAAACATATGAAGTGTAAGTACTGATATTGAGGAATTTGATTGCAAGATATAGAAGAACTCCCCCTGAAGATGTGCATAGTGAGGAATTTGCTTTTGAAGCAATGCACACTTGAAGAGTTGAATCATGGAGATCTCCCCCTATATCTTGTAATTCATACACGCATTTGACATATGATATGAAGAATTTGAAATGCATGATGAAATATGGTGCCTGATGAAATTCAGCATGCATGTAGTAACATTAATGAGGAACAAGCATGCAGAATAACATATCGAGAGTATCAATGCACTGTGCATCAAAAGTATCAGGGCACCATCGGGTTTAAGATTACAACTCAATCCAATAAAGTTTCAGAAGAACGAGAGTTGTAACTTAACAAAAAAACGCCCATATAATAGACCCGCTTGAAGAATAACTCAAATTTCTCCCCCTTTGTCATTGAATGACCAAAAGGTTCAAAACTGAGGACTAACGCCCCTGAAGAATATCAAGTTGATGGAGGAGCGCCAGCGTTGTTGGGGTCGGTTGTTGTAGTAGGGCATGCCGCAGTGTCGTCCAAGTCTTCATTTTCATCAGTCTTGCGAGATGAAGAATAGGAGCTGGCCACCAAGGAAGGAACTTTAACCTTCTTGAATTTCTTCGGTGGAGGTGCAGACCAGTCAAATTCTTCCTTGAGACCCATATTCTTCAGATCTGCAGCGCTGTAGACATGAGATAGAATAGCCCAGGTACGGTTGAAGGTTTCATGGAGGTAGTATTAGTTTTTCTTCACTGCATTGTGTGTTGAGGTCATGTTGTGAAAAATTGAACCAAACTGACGCTTGACCCATTTATGATTGCGATCAACCTTCTGATGAAGACTGAGGAGTAACTCACGATCAGTCATCACCCTAGGTGATGTGGCTTGAGGATTTTGCTTGGCGGCAGAGTCATGTGTGGCAGAGTCATCATTGGTGGAGTAGGATGCAGCCTTGCGAAATTGACCATCCAATGGACGCATGCCTTCATCTATTAGTGCAGTTGCCTTGCCTTTGTCATCAGCTGAGGAATATGTCCGTTTGAGGACTTCAATCGGAGGCAAGTAGCTGTCATGGTTCAAGGTTTCAGCTTTGTAATTCAGTGATGCCCTTGACCTAATGAATCTCATAATCCATGGTGCATAAAGCTTCAGCTCAAATGGTGACATAGCAATATTTGCCAGAGTCCTCATGAAGAAATCATGGAAGTTGACGGGAACGCCATGAATGATATTGAAAAGCATGTTCTTCATGATGCCAACGATCTCTTCATCATTTGAGTCGTGGCCTTTGATAGGACTCATTGTCTTCGACAGAATGCGGTAGACTGTCCGGGGTACATATAGTAATTCCTTGATGAGGAATTTGGTTCGAGGAGCCTGCCCTGGCTTGAAAGGCTTCATCAGCACTTGCATGAAATGATTTGCAAGTTCAGGTTCACTGTAGACACAACGAGCACCGTGAAGGGAGAAATGAGTGGGAGGGCACGAAGCAATTCAGTTGCTGGTGCCTTGTAGTGATATTCTCAGACATCCAGTCCAACACCCATGAATTCACATCTTCAGAGTTTCCTATGATGTGCAGTGTTGCATAGAATTGAAGAATGAGTTCTTCATTCCAGTCACAGATGTTAGTGCAGAAATTTAACAATCCAGCATCATGAAGGACACTGAGGACTGGCTCGAAGCACGGCAGAGACTCCATGTCTACATGAGGAATGTGTTCATGATCGAAGACTTTGTCTTTGTTGAACAACACTGAGGAATAGAAATTTGCTTGACTAGCAGTCCAGAAACGCCTCTTCCTTATGCGAGCAGAGTCATAAGGGTTATAGTCAGTGAAGAACACATGCTCGCTGAAGAAATCTTCAGCCTTGAACTTTTGCTTCTTTGAGAATGGATCCATTGGCTTGGGCACCGGAGTGTCAGTGAGCTGCATAACAACCTCAGGAGTCGCAATCTCAGGTTCTTCAGGCTGAGGAATTTCTGGTTCCTCTTCAGTAGCAGGCTGCGTGTTCAAGGGTTCAACAACAACAGCTTCTTCAGCACTAGCGGCTGGAATGTCTTCATGCATAGACGAGGTGGGATGAGTTTCTTCAGAGCCCATTTGAACAGTTGGTGCAGGGGACTGAGGTATTTGTTGAAGTGGGGTGAAGAGTGGAGTATTGGGGTGCTGACTTTCCCAAAAGTCATCATTCATCACGGGCGTTGTGCAGCCAATGTCCACGTCTTCATCTTCAATTTCTTCAACGCCAGCCTCTTCAGCAGTGAACTGAGGCATGGGCGAGGAAGCAACATTTGTTGAAGGGATCGCATCCACTTCAATTTCTTCATCAACCTGCTCTAACGAAGCAACAGATTGAGGTTCTTCATTAGATCCGCTTGGGATCACATATTCCTCACCAAAAGGAACAAGGTCCTTTGATGACATGGTGGAAATTGGAACAGCATCAATTGGATTCTCAATAGAACTTGTCAGAGGCTTCATCTTCTTTGGAGCTGAAGATTCTGAAGCACTAGATGCTTTCGTCTTCTTCACTGCAGCTCGCTCTGCAGCCTTGGTCTTCCTCACATCTGATGCAGATGGAAGAATAGGAGTTGGTGTAGGCGCAGGAGGAGCTGGGGAACCTGGTTGAATTTCCTCAGGCGCAACTCATGCAGTTGCCCTGACATTTTCAGTTTCATCAGGCGCACCACTAGTGGATGCCCTGGCAATTTCTTCAGCGGCTGGAATGGAGTCATCAGCCCTGGAACTAGCATTTTCTTCAGCAGCCTGAATGTCATCAGCGGTGCTGGCATGTTCTTCAGTTGGCTAAGCAGATGCTTCAGCATGAGGAATTTCTTGTTGCGATGGGGCTGCAACATTTGTGAATTTCTCAGTCAGTTTCACAAACCTGACTTTGGCTCCTTGCCAATCAGCATAGTAAGCATTGAAGTCATTGCTGAGGGTTTTGATTTCAGCTTGAATCTTGAGGAGTTCATCAGGTGTCATATTGACAACGTTATTCTTTAGGAACTTCTCCTTTCTGAACAGAGTCTTCTTGATCCACCTGGCCTTCTCAAATTTCCATTTCTCTTCAGTGATGAAATGGGTCAACATGTGACTTTGACCAGGAGTCAACTTGAAATCAGGCATAGGAGTATTTGGATCCTTGTGCCAGAGATCAATGTAATCAAGGATCGCCCTTGGATCCAAAAGCAGTGTCACATTTGTGCCTTTGGCTCTAGCGGCCGTTTCCTGTCGTTCTCTGATGATTTCTGCAAGTTCATCATCATCAGCTTCATCGTCAGATGACACGTGGAAAGCAACTTGTTTCTTCTTCGGACTAGGTCGAGTACCTCGACCAGCCGTTGCCTTAGTCTTCAACAGAGTGGGGACTAATGAAGATTTTGGTGCAGCTGAGGAACTTGTTGAGGCACCAGAGGAAATAGAGATGCATGTTGTCCTTTGGCATGTAGCCAGATGTACAGGTGTTGAGGACTTTGCCGGAGCAGCTGAGGGCTTTGAAGAATCTGGCCGTGAGGGCTTTGAAGATTCTGGCCGTGAGGGCATTGCTGATGAACTTGGCCGTGAGGGCATAGTTGGTGAAGCACTTGGCTTGTGAGCAGGCTTCTTTGCCATTGATTTTCTTGGCTTGACAGAGGCCTCAGTGGCAGTAGCAGCAGCAGAGTCTTCATTGAATTTCCTCACTGCTTCTTTAGCTTGTCTCGCCAACTTAGCTTGGTGCTTGGCCCATTCTTCAGGAAAATCCTCACCACGCTTGATGCTGGTGGGGTCAGCTCTTTGGCCAGGTGCCAATGGAGCTCTTGGGCATGGAGGATTAAGTGCGAATTTCTTCATATACTTTGGAGTCACATATCTGTACTCCCTCCATTCTCTTGCCCATCTCCGTTCAATTTTCTATATGCGCACCTTGCGCTGAGTTTTGGTTTCTTTTCGGTACTTAGCCTCATCAGGTGTGCAATAATCAGTATAGATGTCCTCAGGGATTTCAAAAGCAGTCATGACCTCTGGCTTCTTTCCTCCTTTCTGCGGCCTCTTACCATCAGCCATATTCTTCAGATGAGGAATTTGAACAATCGAATTTTCTGAAGAAGTATGCAACTTTTCTTCGAGGAACGCTGCAAATGAGTTAAGTTGATGAGAACCTAGTGATTCAGCAGCGGACATGAGTACCTGTGAACAGAGTATAGTTGTGAGGAATTTGGAGAGGTCATATGCGTTCTCAGAAGGTTTTTCAAAAAGAACAAGTTTGAGGAATTTAACCAGATGAGCCTTGAAGAATTTCACTAAGCGTTCTTTGTCTTAGGTTCCAGAGTTGTATAGATCGAAGATCCACACAATTGAGGAATCTTGAAGAAAAATGATGCTTAGAGAAACGAATCAAGAACAGATGACTAGTGAGGTGTTTTGTGTGTGAGGATTGAAGGATAAAACACCTTTGAAGATTTTGTTGTGAAATTTCGAATCAAAAGGGGTAGTAAATGTAAGTTTTAATTACCCTTGATGAAGCACACGATGAACTATGAAGAAGAACAGTGAAGTTCGTCGGTGTAGATCTTCCACACCCTAACTTGGCGGAGGAAGACAGCTACGGCGGCGGCGGAGTGAAGATTTCCGCGGTCGGCGCGAGTACGACGGCGACGAGGTCAAGGCAGTGAAGCTCTTCCTCACCAGCGATGATGGAGTAGCGGTGGCTCTAGGGTTTGAGGAGCTCGAGAGAGAGAGAGAGAGAGAGAGAGCGATCGAGTGGAATAAAGTAAGTGAGGAAGGGATGAGGGGGTATATATAGTCGCGGTGAAAAACTGTTCGCCCGAAGATTTTGGCCGAACCTGCCCCTGACCCTTCTCCTTCGCTTGACATGTGTCACCCACGTACTAAGGAGTGGAGATCGTGTTAGATCGTGGGTGAATAGATAAGTCTATCGTGGGATCCGGAACGGATTGAGCGGTAAAACCGAAAATTTTGATAAGATTAGTTTTAAAGTTCCGTTCGCAAATTCTTCAGCTGTCAATGACATAGTGAAGATTTTGAACGAGTTTCAAATAGAACGCACATGAAGAATTGGTGAATAGATTGGGTTGAGTATAGCATAGAGGGGGAAGGGTCCGATCACATTCACTTAGTAGAAAAATGCAACTTGAAGAAATAGCCATAAGTGAATGATGTAGAGGACATAAACTCATATATATATATATATATATATATATATATATATATATATATATATATATATATAGTCAATGAAGAAAAACGACGGAAACATTGAGGATTTTGCAAAGTTGAAGAATTTGAAAAACTGAAGAATTTCAAAAATGAAGATTTTCAACTTTGGTGGTGGCGTGACCCACCGTATAAGAATGATGATTTCAAACACCGCGTACAATTGTCGTAGGGTTCTGAGAATCACATTCTTCATTAATTTCTTCACACTTAGAGTGTTATTCTTAATTGATTGAAGAAAAACGTTTCTTCATGTGTTGCACATCTAAGTCATCAATTTTGCATAAGTGTCAGGATGAGTGTCCTTTTTCAAAGAACATTCAAAGATTCTAAGATATTTAGCTCACACCGCAACTTGCTAAATCTCTTCTCATCCAAGGGCTTTGTGAAGATATCGGTTAGCTGTTCTTCAGTCTTCACGTGCTCGATGGAGATGTCGCCCTTCAACACATGATCACGAAGAAAATGATGACGAATCTGTATGTGCTTTGTCTTCGAGTGCTGAACTGGGTTGTGAGCAATCTTGATGGCACTCTCATTGTCACAGAGGAGAGGCACATTCTTCATGTTGATGCCGTAGTCCTTGAGGGTTTGCTTCATCCATAGCAGTTGAGCACTGCAAGAACCAATAGCAATGTACTCAGCCTCTGCAGTAGACAGTGATACGCAGTTCTGTTTCTTCGAGGACCAGCAGACCAAAGATCATCCGAGGAAATGACAAGTACTAGATGTTGACTTGCGGTCCACACGATCACCAGCATAGTCAGAGTCAGAATATCCAATGAGATCAAAAGTAGAGCCCTTGGGGTACCATAATCCTAGTGTTGGTGTGTGAGCTAGATATCGAAGAATATGCTTCACAGCCTTATGGTGTGATTCCTTCGGTGCAGCTTGAAATCGGGCACACATGCAAACACTAAGCATTATATCTGGCCTAGATGCACATAAGTACAATAAATATCCAATCATGGAGCGGTATACCTTGTGATCGAAGTCAATACCATTTTCATCAGTGCATAGATGGCCATTTGTGGGCATAGGAATTTTGACTCCTTTGCAATCTTGCATGCCGAATTTCCTCAGAACTTCCTTGAGGTATTTCTCCTGTGATATGAATATACCATTGTGCTGTTGACGAATTTGAAGACCTAAAAAGAACTTCAACTCTCCCATCATAGACATTTGATATTCTTTACTCATCATAAGCAAATTCAGCACTATAACGTTGGTCAGTACAGCCAAAGATAATATCATCAACGTATATTTGGCACACAAACAGTTCACCATCATAAGATTTAGTAAAGAGAGTAGGGTCGAGTGAACCGGGTGTGAAGCCATTCTTCATGAAGAATTCCTTCAAAGTGTCATACCACGCCCGAGGGGCCTGCTTGAGGCCATACAGGGCCTTGTTAAGTCTGAAGACTTTGTCAGGATTCTTTGGATCTTCAAAACCTGGGGGTTGAGCAACATATACTTCTTCCTCAAGCTTACCATTGAGGAATGCACTTTTCACATCCATTTGTTGTAAGATAATATTATGATGGTTAGCATAAGCAAGTAATATGCGAATAGCCTCAAGTCTAGCAAAAGGTGCAAAAGTTTCATCAAATCAATTCCTTCAACCTGTGTGTAGCCTTGAGCTACAAGTCGTGCCTTATTCCTCACCACAAGGCCATTTTCATCTTGCTTGTTGCGGTAGATCCACTTTGTGCCGATGATATTATGCTTGCGAGGATCTGGACGTTTGACCAGTTCCCAGACATTGTTGAGCTCGAACTGATGTAATTCTTCTTGCATGGCCTGAATCCACTCAGGCTCCAGAAATGCTTCATCTACCTTAGTGGGCTCTGTAATAGAGATAAAAGCATAGTGCCCACAAAAGTTAGATAAAATGTGAAGCTTTTGAGCGTGTGAGAGGACCTGGCGCTTGAATGTCATCGATGATCTTTTCCACTTGCACTTCTTTTGCAATGTGAGGATGAGCTGGTTGCCGTTGAGGAATTTGATCATCATTTTCTTCAGCACCATTTTCTTCCGCATTTTCATCAGGTGTACCAGCTCGGTTTTCTTCACGTTCTGGAATGAATTCTTCAACAAATTCTTAGGTAGGAATAACATCCTCAGTAGCCTTGAACTTGATAGAATCCTCAGGTTCTGGTTCATCTATCACAGAAGGTAGGTGCTCTCTTTGCGAGCCATTAGTTTCATTGAACCGCACATCTACAGTTTCAACAACCTTGTGAAGAACGTTGTTGAAGACTCTGTAGGTGTGCGAGTCCTTTCCATAACCAAGCATAAAACCTTCATGTGCTTTCGGTGCAAATTTAGCATTGTGATGAGGATCTCTAATCCAACATTTAGCACCGAAGACTTTGAAGTAACTCACATTGGGTTTCTTGTCCATGAGGAGTTCATAGGCAGTCTTCTTGAAGAATTTGTGAAGATATACCCGATTGATGATGTGGCACGCAGTATCAATTGCATCAATCCAAAAATGACGAGGCGTTTTGTATTCATCAAGCATAGTGCGAGCCATTTCAGCGAGGGTTCTGTTCTTGCGCTCCATGATGCCATTCTGTTGAGGAGTGTAAGGAGCAGATAACTCATGAGTAATACCAAGTTCATCAAGATAGCCATCAAGACCGGAATTCTTGAACTCGGTCCCATTGTTAGTTCTGATGTGCTTGATCTTCACACCAAAGTTTGTTGAAGCCCTCGAGGAAAATCGTTTGAAGATTTCCTGCACTTCATGTTTGTAAGTGACAATGTGTACCCATGTGTAATGAGAATAGTCATCAACAATAACAAAGCCATATAGAGATGCATCATTTGAAATAGCAGAATAATGATTAGGACCAAAGAGATCCATGTGAAGCAATTCGAATGGACGAGTAGTGGTCATGATAGTCTTCACTGGATGCTTGGCCTTGGTCATCTTTCCAGCTTCACAAGCTCCACATAAGTCATCCTTGAGGAATTTGACATTCTCAATGCCAATGACATGCTTCTTCTTCGCAAGTGTGTTCAGATTCCTCATGCCAGCATGACCAAGTCGTCAATGCCATAGCCAGCCTTCTGAAGCTTTTGCAAGTAAGCACATTGCTGGTTGTGGTCCTATAGAGAAATCAACAATATACAGATCTCCTCTCCTAAAGCCTTCGAAGACTTTGGAATAGTCAGCTTCCATGATCACAACACATCGGTATCTTCCAAAGACAACAACCATATCAAGATCACAAAGCATTGAGACAGACATGAGGTTGTATCCTAAGGACTCGACAAGCATGACTTTGTCCATGTGTCGATCCTTTGAGATCGCAACCTTACCTAGACCCAATACCTGACTTTTGCCTTTGTCAGCGAAGATGATGTGCTTCAGATGTGACGGTGTTAAGGGAGCATCCATCAATAGATTCTTGTCACCAGTCATGTGATTTGTACATCCACTATCGAGAACCCACTCGTTGACTTTGGGCTGAACATCCTTGGCACCTTTTGCCATGAAGCAATAGGTGGGAGCGTAGTCATCATTGTCTTTGTCAGCCTTGTTGGTGCGGTGAATTTCTTCAGAGTTGAAGATAGACTTGCTGACGGAAGCAGTAGCGAGAGCCAGACTCGCTACACCAGACTCGGACTCCTCAGAAGCCTCCTCTTCCTCATGTTCCTCAGATTCAGCTTCGGAGTCCATTTCCTTGCTAATGAATGCCCGAGCCTTCTTGGAGCTGCTCTTCTTGTGAGATGAAGACTTCGAGGATTTTGATGATGAAGATTTTGAAGATTTCTTCTTCTTCTTAGCATCATCAGAACTGTAATCCTTGTATTTCTTCTTCTTTAATTCCTTTTCCCATTGAGGACAATCCTGAATATAGTGACCAGGTTTCTTGCATTTGTGGCAAAGTCTTCTCTTATAGTCACTTGATGAGGAATCACTGCTTCTTGAGGATTTTCCAAATCGACCACGTCTTGAGAACTTCTGGAACTTCTTCACGAGCAGTGCTAGCTCCTGGCTCAATTCTTCAGGATCCCCGAGGCTACTACCAGAGTCTTCAGATTCAGATTCAGACACAACCTTGGCCTTCAGGGCACGTGTTTTGCCATAGCTTGAACAATAGATATCTCTCTTTTCAACAAGCTGGAACTCATGAGTATTTAGCCTCTCGGGGATATCAGCGGAATCTAGTGACTTGTAATCAGCTCGCTCTTGAATCATCAGTGCCAGAGTATCAAATGAGGAATCTAGCGATCTCAGCAATTTCTTCACCACCTCATGGTCGGTGATGTCAGTGGCGCCAAGCGCTTGAAGCTCATTTGAGATGTCAGTGAGGCGATCGAAGGTTTGCTGAACATTTTCATTGTCGAGTCTTTTGAAGCGGTTGAAGAGATTGCAAAGAACGTCAACACGAGAGTCACGTTGAGTTGAGACTCCTTCATTTACTTTGGAGAGCCTATCCCAGATAAGCTTAGCAGTTTCCAAAGCACTCACTCTACCATACTGTCCTTTACTCAGATGGCCACATATGATATTCTTCGCTTGAGAATCGAGTTGCTTGAATCTCTTCACATCAGCAACATTCAGAGAAGGTGTGACTGAGGGAACACCATTTTCCACAACGTACCAGAGATCGTTGTCAATTGCTTCAAGATGCATTCGCATCTTATTCTTCTAGTAGGGGTAGTCCGTGCCATCAAAGGTAGGACACCCAGCGGAGACCTTGATCATACCTGCGGTCGACATAACTAGAACTCCAGGTGGTTAAACCAAAATCACACAGAACACGGGAGTACCTTGCTCTCATACCAATTGAAAGTGCGTTATATCGACTAGAGGGGGGTGAATAGGCGATTTTTATGAATTCTTCACTAAGGAATTTGCCGGTGAGGAAATTCCTTAGCGAAGAACTACTAGCAGCGGAATAAGTACTCAGAAGTAAGCATAACAGGATACAGACTTAGTCATCATGATGAAATGAAGACAAGTACAGAGTACAGAAAGTGTAAACACAGGATAACACAAGATGAAAACAAACATACTGAAGAAATTGAACTGAGGAAATTGAGAAAGTCTTCAATCAAAGTCTTCAAACACAGATATGAACAATCACTCAACACAGTAATGAGGAAATGAAAGAGTTGAGGAAATAGAACCAGTAAGGTTGGTGAAGACAATGATTTGTTAGACCAGTTCCAACTGCTGTCTCAGTTGTACGTCTGGTTGGAGCGGCTGAGTATTTAAACTCGAGGACATGCAGTCCCGGACACCCAGTCGCTGAGCACGCAGCTCAGGACACCAAGTCCTCACCGTATTCTCCTTGAACTAAGATCAGACTGATCTCGTCCAATTACTCGTGGTAAGTCTTCAGGCGACCTCCAAACCTTCACAGACTTGGTCAGTCGGTGATCCACAATTCCTCTTGGATGCTCTAGACCATGACGCCTAACCGTCTAGAAGAAGCAAAGTCTTCAAAGGTAACAAGCGTCGGATCCACGCAGGATCAATCTCTTCAGTGATGCTCAATCACTTTGGGTTTGTAGGTGTTTGGGTTTGGGTTTTTCCTCACTCGATGATTTTCGCTCAAAGTCCTCGGAGGATGGGTTGCCCTCAAATGACAAGTGTCAGTTTCTCTCGGAGCAACCAATCAACTAGTTGTTGTAGGGGGCGGCTATTTATAGCCTAGGGAGCAGCCCAACATGATAAGACATAAATGCCCTTGTCTGATATGACCGTTAGGTGGATAAGATATTTTGGGACAGTTGGCGCGCAGCACAGCAACGGCCGGAAATTTGACTCTCAAATTCCTCAGGGCTATCATGATCCTCACTGTGTAGGCAATCCGCACTGGCGAATTCCTAACTCCTCAGTCAGAACATATTCCTTAGCGACCAGAAGAACTTCGTCTCTGTCACTGAAGAAGGTGACTGAACTGTATGAGATTTCCAAAGGCTTCACTCGAAGGGTTTGGTAGGTTTAGGATTTTGAGTTGAGCATCACTTGGAAATTTTTCCTTAGTATTTCCTCGACCCCCTTTAACAGTACGGTGTTTCCTATGACTCAAGAAAGAGAAAAACAAAACTATGAAAACGAAAGTCTTCAAGCTTCATATTCCTCGCATGAATATCAAGTCTTCACGGTAACACCAATTTCTTTGCTTTCAAAGTCTTCATGAAAGTCTTCAGAAATACCAAAATCTTCAGTCGAAGATATTCATTTTTAGGGGTCGACTTTCCCTGTAAATATCAAACTCCTCATAGACTTATAGACCTGTGTACACTCACAAACGCATTAGTCCCTTAACCTATAAGTCTTCAATACACCAAAATCACTAAGGGGCACTAGATGCACTTACATGTACCAACTAGAGTCATGTCTTGTGCACACATGAAGGCGCGGACATTCCTGCCTTTCTTTGTTTCAGTGTTTCGGGTCACAGGCATGGGCATGAAGCGCTAAAAGGCATGGTCAGATATATTACATAGAGTCACGCTAGCCTGTGACTCTATCAGACGGAGATGCACGGGCGTTTAGCCCACGCAGATGAACCTTTGTCTTACGCACAGCCACGGGCGTTTACTCTGTGATGCCCGGAATGACCTATGTGAGGGACGCTGTTTTTAAAATCTTATTTCCTTGTATTTAAAAGCACGGACGTGAACTCCCTACGGACACGGTTCCGTATTGAGTCGCGTCACACTTCTTTCTTGATGTGTTACGTATATTATTCGATATAAAAGGCGTGGACGTTCATGGCTATCTGTATTTCATTGTTTCACAATGAGCACGGGCACACTTTTAAACAAAGCACAAGCACGTCTCGATTTGTAGAAACATCACTATCGTGGTTCTACATGACGCTATGTTCTAGGCTGTGCAGCATGTTTCCACCCAAACGTTCACCACAGGGTCACAGACATACACAGAGGAAGTGTTGTGCAGTGATAACAGACGCAACCTTACAAGTACAAGAGGCACGAGGAGGCATATTGATTAACATCATCAGAAATGAATCACATTATACATGCACATGCATATAGAGAGATGCATAAAAAGTCATCTAGAAAGATGCATAAAAAGTGGACTACAAGAGATAAACTAAGTTGGTAATAGTAAACGATCGATGCTATTAACTAGTAATGGAACTTAACAACATGCATACAACATTAGACTCAAACTTATAGTAGAACACACACAATAAATACAAGTCCTGATCATGACGGATCGACTGGGTCACTAAAAACTCAAAAGTAGTAACAAGTCAATGCTAGGTAGCTGCTTGAAACATCAAATAGAGCCACGGCTTTGATGGTACGAGACACTGTTGTACTTGCAGACCAGGCACGGGCGTGCCCCTCCGTGATTTAATTATTTACCGCACACATTCACTCTGCTTCCGTTTCATTCAGTTTTTTATTTCTTTCAGCTACTTGATTTAGCTGTGAAGTGTGAATTATTGTGAGGGTGTGTCTTGCCATCAATCTGACACCTTCTACTTTGTCCAGGAAAAGAACCAGCTCGATACTTCTCAATATCACCTCTTGAAGATCGTTGAGATAAGCACGAAGTTGGACGACGAGAACAAAGCCATCATTGCACATCTTATGGATGAGAAGGCAAGGCTCGAACTTCAGCACGACAAGCTCAAGCTGAATCATACATTATGAAGAAACAGATCGAGGAACTTCGCGCCCAGCAACCAAAAAAGAAGTCTCGTCGGACTAAGTAGACAACACCAACACTGATCATTGTATCTGAAGCTATTAAGCAGTGCACTAAAAGTTTCTAATTTTGTCTCGTGTTACCTCATGTTGTCAGTAACTTTGATAACAAATGTGTTTTGGTTTTCTGGGTCACATTCATTCCAAGTTTATGGGTATGAACATTAACGTAATGGCCGATTCGAGAGACGATGTTTTTAAAAGCACCGGCGTGAAGTCTCTGCAGCCAACGTTCTTTGTACCAACTAGAGTCATGTCTTGTACACTCATGAAGGCGTGGAGGTTCCTGCCTTTCTTTGTTTCGGTGTTTCGGCTCACATGCATGAGCATGCAACGCTCAAAGGCATGGTCCGTGGTATTACATAGAATCATGCTCGCCTGTGACTCGATGAGACGGTGATGCACGGGCGTTTAGCCCACAGAACTAAACCTTTGTGTTACACATAGCCACGGGCATTTACTCTGTGAGGCACGGAATGGCCTACGTCAGAGAAGCTGTGTTTAAAAGCTTATTTCCTTGTATTTAAAAGCACGGACATGAATTCCATACAGACACGGCTCCGTTTTGAGTCGCGTAACGCTTCTTTCTTGATTCTACGTATATTATTTGATAAAGGCGTGGACGTTCATGCCTGTCTGTGTTTTAGGGTCACAAGCACGGCCATAAAGCGCTTAAACACATGGCGAGCTATTATATACAGTCACGCACATAGATTTTCTGTTTGTATTCCGAATGGGTCGGTGGACTCGGTCAGAAGAAGAGGCACGCACGTGACGCCCACGAAGGCATGGGCACATATGTGCGTTTATTACGGAAACCTAACAGAATCGGGTTTATATGTCAACACTTTCTGCTTACTCTATGAGACACGTAACAGCCAATTCGAGAGACAGAAAGAGGCACACGTTTATTGGCGCATTTCCACATGACTGGAGACTATGACATAAAGTAGCATAAACATAAAAAGACAGGAAGGTAGATTGATTTCATCAGTTGGAAGCTCCTTCGCCGCTGCTCACAGCACAAAGACAAACAAAGCCTATAAATAGTGCAAACAGAACAACAGTTGTTCGACAAGGTTTACACAAAACGCGAACTCAAAAACTTCACGACAATAAAATACTCCCAAGAACATGAGCAACCATCTCAAGACCTATTCTTCAGCATGCACATCTGAATGGATCTGTCAAATCCAGATATTCAACACTCCTATTTCTTAAATACTAACGCACGTGGGTGCAACTTGGTGATAATCGAAGACGAGCATGTTTAGAAGCCTTTTTGTGCCACTTCGGAACCCTTTGTTGCTCCTCGTAAAATACTTCTGTGAACTCCGCAGGAGGGTACACAAACTTAATGTCAATGCTCTCCAGATCCTTTGCATATAGAACAAAGAACGTCGCAAATTCCTCGTTACCCCGGCAAGGAATATAATCTTCCAGTGTTACTGTCTTCAGACAAATGTCGTGATGTTTGAGAAACTGCCAGTGCCTACGACGCCATATGTTTTTTTTCAGAACGCCACCTCTTTCGTCCCTAAAAAATACCTGAAAGGTTGAAAATACTTAGCGCCCATAGAAAAAGATATGTATGTATGTATCCACTTCAGTCAAATTTAACATAAACATTTTGAAATGGAAGGAGTACTACAATATGCACATTTCTCAAGATCATCACCTCGACAAACAAGTTCTCCAGTTTTGAAAAGACTTGCAACAATTCAACAATGATGTCCAACTTATGACGCATGTAGATGAACAAGGTCTTGATAGATTGCCGCATTGTTGTTAGACTGACTGCCCCAAAACGCTTCATAAAAATTAACAGAAGATGCATCACAAAACTAATAGATTAAAGGGTGGAAGAAATAAAATTTGTTTCCTCTCAAACAAGATGAAGCTAGAAGTATTGTCAAAACTCAATACCACAAGACATGTGAGACGACGTGGATACCATACAGGTGCAGGGACACCGGTTACCTACAAGTCCTCACCCTGCATGAAGCAAAGAACATAGATCATCAAATTAATAGAACAAACAACGGAACAAGTCATCACCCTGTTCCAGAATCAAGGAAAGTCGGTACCTCAACACATGTGGGCGGAGACACGAACATGAATTCACCCAGTGTCTCAAGTTTAGGTGTAGAGACAACACAATGGTCGTCCTCTTTATCACGGATCAACCGGTGAAGCGAAGGCGCATCCTCAATAATGAGTTTTCCGTATTTACAAAAAATGCCAATGCTTACAAGTGAAAGTGCAATCATGCCCTTAATCATATTTTGATGTTGATGACAACACATATACTAGGGACTAATCATGTTTATCAAGTGTATCTCAGGATTATGTCTCAAAGACCGTGTGTATGGATCATGACTAGGGACAAAAAGCGTATAACTATAGAATGGAGATACAAGACATTGACTTTGTTTATGGTTTGTTCTTGAGTATAGGGATCCCACACTATTAAGAGGGGATCGTTGTATCTAGTGAAAGACTTGCTCAAAATCCACAACTCCTATTCTTTGTCTCCGGACGTCCGGTGCTCTACGGATGTCCGGTCCCTCTCAGCTGTCCGGATGTCCGGCTTCCTTCGGTCGTCTGGTGTTCCTTTACAGAATGATATTTTCGGATTTCCGGAACTCTCCGAACGTCCGACCTCCGGTCGTCCGGCAGGTCTCGGACGTCCGGTACTTTCACAATAGAACCGTATTTACGGATTTCTGGACTCTCCGACCGTCCGGGCTCCGGATGTCCGACCTGTCTCGGAAGTCCGTGTCCTGTGTACTGGTTCATGGCTCATATATTCACATTGGCTGGACGTCTGATGACTGTCGGACGTCCGGACTTATTTGTGCCACCGAACGTCCGGTGTGTCCGAACGCCCGACCTATCCTGTGCACTTATGTGTCCCAAACGGTCACCTTTCCACACCCACTATATATATACCTTTCCCTTCCACGGGATAAGGTTGACCATTCACTTTGAGCTTGCCAAGAACACTCCTCACTCTCTCTCTCAATCACCTACACCAAATTCTAGATTCCCAAGTGTTCTAGGAGCATTTGAGAGAAGTTCTCCAATCAAGTGATAGATCCACTCATTCCCCTTCTTTGCACCAAAGGAATTTGTGATTTGAGCAAGTCTTGCGCTTTTCCCACCGTTCTTATTACTCTTGGAGGTTGGAGACTCCTAGGCGGTAGGAGTCTTTCGGAGAGGAATCAACCTTTGTGATTACCCCGAGAAAGTTTGTAAGGGTTTGGAGATCACCCCACGGTTTACCACTAGTGGTTGAGAAACGCCTCCGTGGTGTTGTCTCAAAGGGAGAATAGGGTGAGCCTTCGTGGCGTTGGTGTGCCTTCGTGGTAACATCCACCTCTCTAATGGTGACTAGCTTCCCTCCAAGGAAGTGAACATCGACATACATCCTCGTCTCCCGGAGTTGCGGTTATTCCTAACCCTAACTCTCTACTTGTGGTTACTTGTTCTCTTTGCACATACTTACATCATATTGTGCTTGCTTACTTATGTGCTTGGGTTACCTGCTTAGTATTTAGTACTCACTTGCAATTGTTAGGCTCACCTTCATATTCCGCACTATTGCCTAAAATTGCTAAGTAATAATTAAAATTTGTAGTTGTACCTATTCACCCCCCTCTAGGTCCATCTCGATCCTTTCAATTGGTATCAGAGCCTCGTGCTCTATTCTTGTGGCTTAACCGCCCTAGAGCGAGATGAACCCGGATGGGACTCCCCTAGTTGTAGATCCGAAGGATAAATGCGAGGCTTCCTCTGATGTCGAGTCCTTTACGTCTGAGGATCTAGAATGGGCCCTTGCTAAGAAAAAAGAGGAGCATGATGCTTCCCTTGAGGCCTTGGTCCAAATGAGATTAGCCACGTTGTCCACGGTGCTTGCACCACTCTCGGGTGGTGCGGCTTCGAGGCCAACTGTGCCTACTCCTTCACTTGGTCAACAACCTCCTAGGAATGAACACGCCGGTGTTCCTTGGCTTTATGCAAGACCTCGGGTTGAGAAACCAAGATATAATCCTCAAGGCAAACCTCCTTTACTTAGTGCCACTTCCGATTTTGCTTTGTGGAGAGTTGCTATGCAGGATCATCTTTGACATGGAAATGATGAGATGATGGAGATCATGGAGTATGGCTATCATGTGGTTGATCCAAAGAACCCCACACCAAGAGAAATATATGACAAGAACCTCAATGACACTGCAATCATGTGTATAAGGAGAGGTATGGATGAAAAGCAAAGGAGACCGTTCATACACATCACAAGTGCCAAGGAACTATGGGAAAGTATTATAAGATCTAAGACTGGCACCTCTACCCTCCGGAGTGCTCAATATGAAATTGCCAAGGGGCAATTGCAAAACTTTTGTATGGAGAAAGATGAAACCCCCAATAAACTCCATGAGCGTCTCATGACTCTCACCATCGATATTGAGTCATGTGAGTGTGACAAGACACAAGATGGATTCAACATGACTAAGCAATTCCTTGTGGATAAGTTGTTTCATGCCCTTGCCCCATATCACCATCAAATGGTGTGGGACATAAGACAACACCATACCTTCAAGGAAATGACTACAGATGACATCATATCCACCGTCCAACTATATGAAGAGTCAAAGGCTAATGCCACAAAACATCTTGCCATGCATGGTTCCCCATCATCAAATATCAATCTTGCATTGAAGGCCAAGCATGTATGTGAAGATGAGAAAAGTGAAGAAGAAGAAGAAGAAGAAGATGATGAAGATGGTGATAAGATTGAATCCGATGAGGGCCCTTTATATGAAGACATGGCTCTGTTTATCAAGAAGTTTAGCGCGGGAAAATTCAAGGGAAGATTTCAAAAGAAGAAAGTAAGAAAATGCTACAACTGTGAAGAAACCAACCACTTCTCCAACGAGTGCCCTTATGAGAAGAGAGAAGATAAACCAAGGTTTCCCAAGACCTTTCCCAAGAAGAAGTTGGCAAATCCTTTGAACTCCAAGCTCAAGAAGAGAGATGGAAAAGCAATGGTTGCTCAAGAAGAATCCGATCTGGATGATGTTAGTGGTGTTGCCGGAGTTGCTCAAGACTTTCAAAACACCTTGAGGTTAGTAAACAAGAGTGGTGACATGGTCACCTACAACTACATGAAAGACTACAAGGGCAATGCTCACAAGGGCCTAATGGCAAAGGCCATGGTTGAAGATGGAGAGGACCAAAGCTCTTCTGACAAGGTCAAGGTAACTCCACAATCAAATCCTCCTCTCTTCACTCCTACTCCTAGTGATGAGTATCTTGATGCGGAGGATAGTTATGAGGATGAAGATCTAGATGATCCTATGATTGCTAAACTTAATAAGTTCATGTGCTCCCTTAAAGGAAAGAAGCTCACTATATTTCGTATGCTTATGGAGATGGTGAGTAAGCACACCATCACCATTAAGGAACTTGAAACCCTCTTCACCGAGGAAAAGGAAAAATGTGAAATCCTTGAGCGGAAAGTCCAATATGAGGAAGCACGAAATGATGAACTATGCTTAAAAACTGGTGCTAATATTGATGTTCACACTAATGATCTTGCCTCCTTGAAAAAGGCTATTGACTCTTGCGAAGAATTAATGAATGATAAAAGTAAGCTTGTGAAGTCTCATGCTTCTCTATCTAAGGATTGTGAGCTTCTATCCATGTCTCTCAAGACTAAGGAAGGAGAGCTCGCCGTTCTTACAAAGAATTTTGAGACGCTCAAACTTACTTATCTTGAAACTCTAGCCAAGGCTTACACTTTTCCTATTATCAATGCTGATTCTTGTACTACTAACTCTAGTAGTGATCTAGCATCTATTCTTGAGGAAAATCGTTTTCTCAAGGCTCAAATCGAGAAAGGTCTCATGACATGTGCTCAAGGGCAAAAGAATCTTGATGAGATATTGAGCCAACACAATGAGGTGTTTGCCAAACAGGGACTTGGGTTTGACCCAAGCACAAGCAAGAAGAAGACGTCCTCTCAAAAGTGCACAACCCCTCTAAAAGAAACATTTGTAAGAGAAGGGCACAAAGAGAAAGGTAAGGTTGTGAGTGGGAAGTCCACAAGGGGCATGCCCACTCTCAACAAGCCTAAAGAGTTCATGCCTCCATCATGTGTACTTCATAAGACTAAGGATGGAGAAGTTTTTGCAAAATTTGTTGGTACTCGAAATGCATTCCGGTTCTATGCTATTTGGGTCCCTAAGACCCTTGTGACTAACTTGAGAGGTCCCATTGCAAAATGGGTGCCTCTAATCAAGTCTTAATAGTGTGTAGGTTGACTTCTCCGGTGGAGTGAAATGAGTGCTTGATAGTGGATGTACAAATCATATGACCGGAGATAGCAAATTGCTCTACGATTTCATGGAAGCTATTCAACCATTCATGAGCATTATGTTTGGTGGAGGTTCAAAAGGACAGGTACTCGGGTTGGGCAAGGTGGCTGTCACAAATGACCTGTCTCTTGCAAATGTCATGCTTGTCCAATCCCTTAAATACCATTTGCTTTCTGTTCGCCTATTGGCTTCTGTTGGTTATGATACACTCTTTGGACTAACGGATGTGAAAGTCTTTAAGAGAGATACTCTCGAAGTGGCCTTTGTTGGAGAGTTGGATGGTAACCTTTACACGGTTGATTTCTCGAAAGAGAGCACATTCCATGCAACTTGTCTAATGGCCAAGGCCGACAAGGGGTGGCTATGGCATCGCCGGCTAGCCCATGTCGGCATGAGAAATCTTCAAGATCTCTTAAAGGGGAATCACATCCTTGGACTAACCAATGTATCTTTTGAGAAAGATCGTGTGTGTAGTGCATGCATAGCCGGGAAGCAACATCAATCAAAGCACCCACCCAAGAACATAGTATCTACTTCAAGGCCCCTGGAGCTCCTTCATGTGGATCTTTTTGGGCCTCCTTCATGGGGTAGTCTTGGTGGGAAAAAGTATGGACTTGTCATTGTTGATGATTACTCAAGATATACATGGGTGTTCTTCCTCAAGTCCAAGGACGAAACGAAGATCACCTTCATTGATTTTGCCAAGCAAGCACAATGCAAGTTTGACAAATAAATCTTGGCAATAAGAAGTGACAATGGCTCTGAGTTCAAGAACTATACCTTGGAAGAATTCCTTAGTGATGAAGGGATTGAACATCAATATTCAGCTCCATACACTCATCAGCAAAATGGTGTAGCTGAAAGGAAGAACCATACACTTGTAGAGATGGCAAGGTCCATGTTAGATGAATACAAGTCACCACATAGTTTTTGGGCCGAAGCTGTCAACACCGCATGCCATGCATCAAATCGGCTCTTCCTCCGCACTATACTAGAAAAGACTCCATATGAGCTTCTAACTGGGAACAAGACAAATGTCAAGTACTTTCGTGTCTTTAGGTGCAAATGTTTCATCCTCAACAAAAGAGAACGGTTAGGAAAATTTCAATCCAAAACAATTGAGGGTATATTTGTTGGCTATGGATCAAACTCTCACGCCTATAGAGTCTACAACAAATCCAATGGATGTGTTGTAGAAACTTGTGACGTGGTGTTTGATGAATTTAATGGCTCCCGTGGGGAGCAAGTTGATCTAAGTGATGTAGGTGAAGAAGATTCTTCTCAAGACATTTTGACCATGGGTGTTGGTGCACTTCTTCCTATGGAACAAGAACCTCATGATGAAGAAGAAGAAGAAGATGGAAGTCTCACACATCATCAAACTACTTCAACACCCATACCATCACAAGCTCCTATTGCTCAACCGACGCCCTTAGCCCAATTAGAAGAAGATGATCAAGTTCCTATTCATGATAATCTTCAAGAACAAGATCATCATCAAGGGCAAGAACAAGAAAGTCCAATCATTGATTATGAACCTCAACAAATGCAATATGAACAAGAAGATCTTCCTCCATACATTAATGATCCATATGTTGAGGACATGGATGATGGACATGAAGTTGAACCTCGTGAAACCCTTACCTCCATCATGCCTTGAGTGGCCGGTCGTGTTGATGTTGACAAAATTCTCACCAGCATATTGGAAGGTAGAGTCACTCATAAACATTTGACAAACTTTTGTGCTCACTTCTCATTTGTGTCTAGTGTTGAGCCCCTCAAGGTACAAGATGCATTGATAGACAACGATTGGCTCGTTGCTATACAAGAAGAGTTGAACAGTTTTGAACGCAACCAAGTGTGGTCATTAGTCAACAGACCACCTACCGAGCACAACGTCATTGGAACAAAATGGATTTTCAAGAACAAACAAGATGAGAATGGTGTAATCATCCGCAACAAGGCAAGGTTAGTGGCACAAGGGTACTCACAAGTTGAAGTTTTGGACTTTGGTGAGACCTTTGCCCCCGTTGCCTGTCTTGAATCCATTAGCATCTTACTTGCTTATGCTGCTTTCAATGGCTTTACCTTACATGAAATGGATGTGAAGAGTGCTTTCCTTAACGGTCCTCTACAAGAAGTATATGTGTCACAACCACCTGGGTTCATTGATCCCGATCACAAAGACTATGTGTACAAACTTCATAAGGCTTTGTATGGCCTCAAACAAGCACCTCGTGCTTGGTATGATCATTTAAAGAAGTTTCTACTCGATGGTGGTTTTGTGAGAGGGGTGATCGATCCCACTCTTTTTACTAAGAGGGATAAGGGTGATTTGATCTTATGCCAAATCTATGTATATGATATCATTTTTGGTTCTCCTAACATTCATTTGTGCAAGAAGTTTGCGGCTTCAATGACCAAGAATTTTGAAATGTCACTCAATGCGGATTTGAAGTTCTTTCTCGGATTTCAAATTCAACAATTTCAAGAAGGAATTTTCTTATCTCAAGCAAAGTACCTCAAGGATATCCTAGAGAAGTTTGGCATGTCTGATGCTAGTCCATGCAAGACACCCATGCCAACCAAAATTGCTCTCACTGAAGACACAAATGGTACTCCTTTCGACCCATCTATTTACAGCTCTATGATTGCTTCATTGCTTTATCTTTGTGCACCTAGACCAGACATCATGTTCAGTGTATGCATGTGTGCTAGATTTCAAGCTTTCCCTATGGAAAGTCATCATAAGGCGGTTAAGCATATTCTTAGATACCTTGTTCACACCCCCAAAGTTGGGCCTCTGGTACCCCAAGGATGCTAAGTTTGATCTCATTGGGTACACGGATGTGGATTGGGCTGGAGACAAAGTGGATCGTAAGTCCACATCCGGTGCATGTCAGTTTCTTGGTCGATCCTTGGTAAGTTGGTCCTCAAAGAAACAAAAATGTATTGCTCTCTCTACTGCAGAAGCTGAATACATTGCTGCCGCCAGTTGTGCAACTCAGTTGTTATGGATGAGGCAAACTTTGAAGGATTACGGTATCACCTATAGACATGTGCCTCTTCTATGTGATAAGGAAAGTGCCATCAATATTGCTGAGAACCCCAAGGATCATCTCCGCACCAAGCACATTGATATTAGGTATCACTTCTTGAGAGATCATGTTGAAAAGGGTGATATTCACATTGATCACATTGGTACAGATTTGCAACTGGCAAATATTTTCACCAAACCGTTGGATGAAGCAAGGTTCTGTCGGCTTAGGCGTGAACTTGGTATCTTGGTTCTTGACAATATTATGTGAAATCTAGTACCCATTCATGCATGAAATTAATGTCTTGTCTTGATGTAGGCATATATGTAGGGGAGACACTCAACTCATGAGTATCCTCATCCTATGAAATGCATAAAAAGAACAAACACTCTCAATGCTACCATAACATCTAAACATGGTGCTTTCCATGATGGAGTAGTGATTATGCACTCAAAGTTCAAATCTTTCTGTGTCATGTCACGTCTACTCATACATGGTGGCAGTAGCCACCACTCGTATCATTAGAACAATATTGGAGTGGTATATGGTTATTATTGATTGGGATAGGGTACTAGTTACTTAATAAGAAATTCTTACTATGGACGGTAATCATCTTCTCCTCATCATGGTCAGCAGCACATACACTTGCACCTTGACCTATTTTCAATTCTGGCGTCGGACGTCCGTGGTTTACTGGACGTCCGGGCGTTTCTCCAACGCCGGATGTCCGTAGACCTCCGAACGTCTGTAAATTCTTCTCTATTGAACTCATCCCGGTCGTCTGGCCTATACGGACGTCCGTAAAGTTCTCTTAGGTCTCCTTCCCTGGCCTTGGCGCCGGAAGTCCGAGGGCTCACGGCCGTCCGTAAAAACATCTCTGTCATACTTCCTTTTCCTGGCTCAGGCGCCGGTCGTCCGTGCCCTCCCAGTCATCCGGACCTTTATTCGACTTCGGTCGTCAGTAGGCTCCGGTCGTCCGGTCATTTTCTCCGGCTCCTATATATAGTGCGGGGTAGGTTTTCGGAACTGCTACCCTCCTCCACTTCTTCACTGTTCCCCATCGCCGCCGCTCCAGTCCCGTGCCTTCTCGCCGTGGCCACACGCCGCCATGGCCCTCACCGGGGCTCCTCTCTGCTCGGGATCCGCAACGTGGCCTCGTCCCTCGCCGCGGTTCCTCTGTCCACCTCGGTCTTCGCTCAAGCCTCGGCGGCCACACTCAGTCTGTTGCCTGATTTGTTGCGGTCGCCAGCTTCCTCCGTGTTCCTCACTTCAAGGTAGGCCATATCTTTTCTCCCTCATGCATCGATTCCTCGATCTATGGTGGGGTATTGATTTGAGTCTTCCTTCTCCCCTAGGTCATGATGCCTAAGACCAAGCACTCTGCTTGCAAGCAAGTCACCGGTGGGCCGGCTCGTTCATATCGTCGTGGTGGCTACGATGACTCCCAGGATCAGGCTCGTCCTCGGAAGCGTGCCGCCCGTCCTCCCAGCTCGTCTAGCGACTCCTCCTCGGAGGGGTCGGACTTTGAGGATGAACTTGAGGAGGTGGAACCGGCCTGTTTGTTGGTGTCCGCATTTCTGCACCCAAGCCGGGCACTCGTCGTCCAACCTTCCAGCCTCCTCCTCCTCCGGTGAAACCCCACGGTGATGCTCATCATATCTCACTTGAGCCTCCATTACCACTCGACCGACATAATAAGTGTTTCAACGAGGTTCCCACCGCTTCTTATCTTAAATCGCGTCGCGATGTTGATCAATTTACTGTTGTTAGGGATTCTGAAGATAGTCGTTTTCGCACTAATGTCCAAGCCGACATCTTTACCACTATTGTCATTCCTAAAGGCTTGTCACTCCATGTCTGCATTGATCTAGAGCATATTCACACTCATCCAGATAAATATCCGGGAGCTATTGAGCTCATTGAGTCATCTAATCTAGCTGCTCCATTTGCATTTCAACATAACTTCAACCAAGCTGCCATTCATCAATTCTATGCCACATGTTATTTTGGTCCAGATAACACTGTTACTTGGATGACCTCAGACACCGCACTCATAGCATCTTATGCTCAATTTGTCACTGCCCTTGGATTTCCTAACACCGGGTTCAAAATCCACAAGGATGATCCCAACCATAGGCCCAAGGGCATTGAGGTCTGTGCGGATCTTCTTAAACCTATATCAACTTTGTCTGACATTGAAAAACAAAAGGGTCTAAACCAAGTCTCCATTTGTCGCTTTCCTTTCAACATCATCTATCAGTGTGTCATCCGCACCATCTATCCCAAGATGGGTGACAAAGGCTCTTGCAGCAGCTATTGCATTGATCTCATGCATCGCCTCTTTGCATCTCCCAAATGGAAGATAAATGTTCCACACTTTCTATGGCATGAGATCCGCCTCGCTATCTTTCAGCACAAGAGGGCTTTTCCTCATGCCCCCTTTCTTCAGGCGTTTATCGAGAGCGTAGCTTCTTTTCCCATTACCTGCACTCACGTGCATGAGCGATGGGTCATTCCAGCTCACATGGCGACTGATCATGTTCCTTCTCCTACTGCCCCTGCTCGTCGCACCGCAGCTAGTGTTCCTTCTCATGTTGCCCGTTCTCCTTCCAGTTCTGCACCTTTTGGGTGCATTGCTCGTTTTCTTGGGAAGGCTCACTCTGCCATGATGAAGATGTTCACCTTTCATTGCTCCCAACATCACGATGTTGTCACTCGCATGGTAACTTTCAATAATGCTCTCAAGGCTCGGCTAGGAGACTTTGGTTTCCCCTCGGGTCTTGAGTGGGCTGATTTCTTCGACGAGGCTGGTGGCAGTGGTGCTCATGATGATGATGAGGATGATATCTGATGTTGTTATGTTTCCCCCCTTCCTTTACTTTTAGATATTTGATGCCAATGGGGAGTAGGCATTATATGCATGATTTTTTAGCTCATTATGATATTATCTTGTTCAAATTGTAATCGAACTTATTGCTATGATTGTGGTTTAGCTTGTATTGAACTTATGTTATGAGTTTGTCGAGACTGAGATTTGGTGAATCTATACGTGATGAATCTATATCGAGTTTAATTCTTGATTATCTTGTGTATGAGATTTGGTTGTATTGGTATCACTTTGAGGGGGAGCCCTCTTCATGTTTAGTATCTATGGTGTCATATTGAGGGCGAGCTCATTCTTTGCTCATTCTTGATTATTGAGCTCCACAACAAATACTTTCGATTACTATTGTTTTTATGAGTGTGCATATGTGTTGTCATCAACTACCAAAAGGGGGGAGATTGAAAGTGCAATCATGCCCTTAATCATATTTTGACGTTGATGACAACACATATACTAGGGACTAATCATGTTTATCAAGTGTATCTCAGGATTATGTCTCAAAGACCGTGTGTATGGATCATGACTAGGGACAAAAAGCGTATAACTCAAGAATGGAGATACAAGACATTGACTTTGTTTATGGTTTGTTCTTGAGTATAGGGATCCCACACTATTAAGAGGGGATTGTTGTATCTAGTGAAAGACTTGCTCAAAATCCACAGCTCCTATTCTTTGTCTCCGGACGTCCGGTGCTCTACGGACGTCCGGTCCCTCTCAGCTGTCCGGATGTCCGGCTTCCTTCGGTCTTCTGGTGTTCCTTTACAGAATGATATTTTCGGATTTCCGGAACTCTCCGAACGTCCGACCTCCAGTCGTCCGGCAGGTCTCGGACGTCCGGTACTTTCACAATAGAACCGTATTTACGGATTTCTGGACTCTCTGGCCGTCCGGGCTCCGGATGTCCGGCCTGTCTCGGAAGTCCGTGTCCTGTGTACTGGTTCGTGGCTCATATATTCACATTGTCCGGACGTCCGATGACTGTCGGACGTCCAGACTTATTTGTGCCACCGGACGTCCGGTGTGTCCGGACGTTCGACCTATCTTGTGCACTTATGTGTCCCAAACGGCCACCTTTCCACACCCACTATATATATACCTTTCCCTTCCATGGCATAAGGTTGACCATTCACTTTGAGCTTGCCAAGAACACTCCTCACTCTCTCTCTCAATCACCTACACCAAATCCTAGATTCCCAAGTGTTGTAGGAGCATTTGAGAGAAGTTCTCCAATCAAGTGATAGATCCACTCCTTCCCCTTCTTTGCACCAAAGGAATTTGTGATTTGATCAAGTCTTGAGTTTTTCCCACCGTTCTTATTACTCTTGGAGGTTGGAGACTCCTAGGCGGTAGGAGTCTTTCGGAGAGGAATCAACCTTTGTGATTACCCCCGGAAAGTTTGTAAGGGTTTGGAGATCACCCCAAGGTCTACCACTAGTGGTTGAGAAACGCCTCTGTGGTGTTGTCTCAAAGGGAGAATAGGGTGAGCCTTCGTGGCGTTGGTGTGCCTTTGTGGTAACATCCACCTCTCTAACGGTGACTAGCTTCCCTCCAAGGAAGTGAACATCGACATACATCCTCGTCTCTCGGAGTTGCAGTTATTCCTAACCCTAACTCTCTACTTGTGGTTACTTGTTCTCTTTGCACTTACTTACATCATATTGTGCTTGCTTACTTATGTGCTTGGTTACCTGCTTAGTATTTAGTACTCACTTGCAATTGTTAGGCTCACCTTCATATTCTGCACTATTGCCTAAAATAGCTAAGTAATAATTAAAATTTGTAGTTGTACCTATTCACCCCCCTCTATGTCCATCTTGATCCTTTCAACAAGGTTATATGTGTTTATTGTGATGTGATGAACTCCCCCATAGAAAATAAGCAGCAGAGACTGAAGTGCAGGGCAACTAGAGTGGATTATGCTTTGAAGCGAGACCTCTGATATATCAACTTCCACAAGCGATAGTCTTTTCACCAGCGGTAGCTTAAGCATCCCAGCATATTGTCTGGTATATTGCAAAGAGCAAAGGAGAGGGTGTGCAAAGAGGAGGAAAACCGAAACATGGACTCCAGCGTTGAGGGCACAAGGATTACATACAGTGGTGTGACCTCTTGCGTCACGAATCCTGGGAACAGATAGTAGAACTCAAAAACCTGTAGATTGTTCAGCTTTGGGGATCGGAGCCAGGCAGCAGCGATGGTGGGTCTGCACCGCAAGTAGCACGCCGGGATAGAGAGGCGGCTAACTCAGCCAGCATGACTGGACATGATGAATTCCAGAAGACTGACAACATTAACGATAGAATTTCGAGAGCGCCGAGTTCCGATATAACATCTTAAGACGGCCTCAATGACGGTGGAATCTTTGTAGATGGTCACGATACGAACTATTTCTCCATCGAAAAAAAGACAAGCAATAGAGATCTCGCGACAGTCGAGATTCAGAGGAGCGGTGGGCCATAAAGGATGCCAGCTATGAGCGAGGATTCAAGTATGGATGCCCTCCTTGATGGGGAGACAAGAGATGATCTCACCTAGGACGGCGTCCGGGAGGTCGCTGATGAGGTCCAGACGAGACCCCTCTTCTTCCTCCTTGGATCGAGGAAGAGCACACTTGCCGCTTCCCTCCACTACGGCAACCAGCACACCACCAGAAGGCGGCATCGCCGGTGGCGCCACTCTCGCCCTCTTGGAGCTACGAGTAGCACATTCCATCTCCATCTCCATCTCCATCTCCATCTCCATTGCAGGGATCGCACCATAGACGACAAGTGCTCAGTGAGGTGGATCTGGAAAAATGGATTATAACCTGTCGACCCACGAAACAACTTAAATACGAAGGGGGACGGGAAAGGTACAGATTAATTACCTCTCCTTTATTTTTTCTGTAAATTGTAGATGCATGCTTCAAACATTAAATACAGTCACGGCTTTGATTATGCGACATGCACCGTTGAGCACGCAGACCAGGCACGGGCGTGCCCCTCCGTGTTTTAATTTTTAACGACACATACATACATTAAAATAATCTGTTCCACGCCAAAAGCACGGGTGGGCAGCACACAAAGGCATCGTGTGATATTATACAGAGTCATGTTAGCTTGTGTCTGTGTTCTGAACGATTCCGTCGACTCGTTCAGACGGAGAGGCACGGATGTGAACCCGTGGAGGCATGGTGTGGTATTACATAGAGTCGCGTCCGTGCGTTTACTGCAGAAACACAACGGAATTGGATTCAGATGTGAACCCTCACTGTTTACTTTGTGAGGCAATGAATGGACGATCCGAGAGACACTGTCCTTAAAAGCATGGGCAAGAACTCTCTACAACCACGGTTCTGTACCAAGGAGCCACTGTCAAACATACGGAAGTGAAGCAACGAGGTCCAGGATTTTAGTAGTAGAAGAAGCACTCTATCGACTGGCGTTGCTCGTTTGTCAGACGCACAGTAGGACGGCTGTGGAAGGCATGTTTTCAGGCAGAGAACGAATGTCACGATGCCACGACAAGGTGAAAGCATGGTTGTACAGATGCACTGTTGAACAGTCACGTCTTTGATTATACAGGATGCACTGTTGAGCATCTAGACCAGGCACGGGCGTGCCCCTCCGTGTTTTAATTTTTTACGGCACATACATACATTAAAAGAATCTCTTCCATGCCGGAAGCACGGGTGGGTAGCACACAAGGCATCGTGCGGTATTATATAGAGTCATGTTAGCTTGTGTCTATGTTCCGAATGATTCTGTCGACTCGTTCAGACGGAGAGGCACGGACATGAACCCATGGAGGCATGGTGTGGTATTACATAGAGTCACGTCCGTGTGTTTACTACAGAAACACAACGGAATTGGATTCAGATGTGAACCCTCACCGTTTACTTTGTGAGGCAATGAATGGACGATCCGAGAGACACTGTCCTTAAAAGCACGGACAAGAACTCTGTACAACCATGGTTCTGTACCAAGGAGCCGCTGTCAAACGGACGGAAGTGAAGCAACGAGGTCCAGGTTTTTAGTAGTAGAAGAAGCACTCTATCGGCTGGCGTTGCTCCTTTGTCAGGTGCATAGTAGGACGGCTGTGGAAGGCACAATTATCAGGCAGAGAACGAACGTCACGATGCCACGATAAGGTGAAATCATGGTTGTACAGATGCACTGTTGAACAGTCATGTCTTTGATTATACAAGATGCACTGTTAAGCACGAGACCAGGCATGGGCGTGCCCCTCCGTGTTTTAATTTTTTACGGCACATACATACATTAAAAGAATTTGTTCCACGCCGGAAGCACGGGTGGGCAGTACACAAAGGCATCGTGCGGTATTATATAGAGTCATGTTAGCTTGTGTCTGTGTTCCGAACGATTCCCTCGACTCGTACCAGACGGAGAGGCACGGACGTGAACCCGTGGAGGCATGGTGTGGTATTACATAGAGTCACGTCTGTGCGTTTACTGTAGAAACACAACGAAATTGGATTCAGATGTGAACCCTCACTGTTTACTTTGTGAGGCAATGAATGGACGATCCGAGAGACACTGTCCTTAAAAGCACGGGCAAGAACTCTGTACAACCATGGTTCTATACCAAGGAGCCACTGTCAAACGCATGGAAGTGAAGCAACAAGGTCCGGGATTTTAGTAGTAGAAGAAGCACTCTATCGGCTGGCGTTGCTCCTTTGTCAGACGCATAGTAGGACGACTATGGAAGGCACGTTTTTGAGGCAGAGAACGAATGTCACGCTAGCACGACAAGGTGAAAGCATGGTTGTACAGATGCATTGTTGAACAGTCACGACTTTGATTATACAAGATGCACTGTTGAACACGCAGACCAGGCACGGGCTAGCCCCTTCGAGTTTTAATTTTTTATGACACATACATACATTTTTTATGACACATACATACATTTTTTATGACACATACATACATTAAAAGAATCCGTTCCACGCCGGAAGCATGGGTGGGAAGCACACAAAGGCATCGTGCTGTATTATATAGAGTCATGTTAACTTGTGTGTGTCTTCCGAATGATTCCGTCGACTCGTTCAGACGGAGAAGCACGAGACGTAAACACGTGGAGGCATGGTGTGGTATTACATAGAGCCACGTCCGTGCATTTACTACAGAAACACAACGGAATTGGATTCAGATGTGAACCCTTGCTGTTTACTTTGTGAGGCAATGAATGGACGATCCGAGAGACACTGTCCTTAAAAGCACGGGCAAGAACTTTGTACAACCACGGTTATGTACCAAGGAGCCACTGTCAAACGCACGGAAGTGAAGCAACGAGGTCCAGGTTTTAGTAGTAGAAGAAGCACTTTATCGGCTGTCGTTGCTCCTTTGGCAGACGCATAGTAGGACGGCTGTGGAAGGCACATTTTTCAGGCAGAGAACAAACGTCACGATGCCACGACAAGGTGAATGCATGGTTGTACAGATGCACTATTGAACAGTCACATCTTTGATTATACAAGATGCACTATTGAGCACGTAGACCAGGCACGGGCGTGCCCCTCCGTGTTTTATTTTTTACGGCACATACATACATTAAAAGAAACTGTTCCACGCCAGAAGCACATGTGGGCAACACACAAAGGCATCGTGCGGTATTATATAGAGTCATGTTAGCTTGTGTCTGTGTTCCGAACGATTCCATCGACTCGTTTAGATGGAGAGGCATGGACGTGAACCCGTGGAGGCATGGTGTGGTATTACATAGAGTCACGTTCATGCGTTTACTGCAGAAACACAACAGAATTGGATTCAGATGTGAACCCTCACTGTTTACTTTGTGAGGCAATGAATGGATGATCCGAGAGACACTGTCCTTAAAAGCACGGGCAAGAACTTTGTACAACCACGGTTCTGTACCTAGGAGCCACGGTCAAACGCACAGAAGTGAACCAACGAGGTCCAGGCTTTTAGTAGTAGAAGAAGCACTCTATTGGCTGGCGTTGCTCCTTTGTCAGGCGCACAGTAGGAAAGCTGTGGAAGGCACGTTTTTCAGGCAGAGAACGAACGTCACGATGCCATGACAAGGTGAAAGCATGGTTGTACAGATGCACTGTTGAACAATCACGGCTTTGATTATACAAGATGCATTGTTGAACACGCAGACCAGGCACGGGCGTGCCCCTCCGAGTTTTAATTTTTTAGGACACATACATACATTAAAAGAATCCGTTCCATGCCGGAAGCACGGGTGGGAAACACACAAAGGCATCGTGCAGTATTATATAGAGTCATGTTAACTTGTGTCTTCCGAACGATTCCGTTGACTCATTCAGACGGAGAAGCACGGGACATAAACACGTGGAGGCATGGTGTGGTATTACATAGAGTCACGTCAGTGCGTTTACCATGCAACCGTGAGAGTGACGATTGAACACTCACCAGTGGCACGGCCGTGGCTGCCTGTGTCCTTAGGTTATTTTTATCTCTCTGTCACGCAGCAGAGAAGCATGCTTGTATGTTTACAATATCCACGTTCACAAACCGACGCGGCTGCGGAAAATTACAAGGAAACCTGTGCCTCTAATATTTTTCTCCATCGAGTAAAAATACATGAAGAAACAGAAGGTGTTCTTATTTAAATTTCTTTTATTTCTATAACTTCAGCAAATTAACTTACAAGTTGTTCTTATAACACTACAGGAATCAGCTAGTTTGCCATCAGCCACGGCGGACGGCAAAGGCACAGATGGCGGACGGCAAAGGTCTTTGCCGTCGGCCGCGGACGGCAAAAGTGGACGGTAACATACGGGACGGCAAAGAGCTACATTGCCGTCCGCTTCGGGCGGCTGACGGCAAAGGGTCCTTCGCCATCAGCTGCCGACGGCAAAGAATACTGACAGCAATAATTGCACTGTTACTCCGTTAGGTGGTTGTCGGTGTCAAAACCGGCGGATCTCGGGTAGGGGGTCCCGAACTGTGCGTCTAGGCGGATGGTAACAGGAGACAAGGGACACGATGTTTTACCTAGGTTCGGGCCCTCTTGATGGAGGTAAAACCCTACGTCCTGCTTGATTAATATTGATAATGTGTGTTACAAGAGTAGATCTACCACGAGATCAAGGAGGCTAAACCCTAGAAGCTAGCCTATGGTATGATTGTTGTTCGTCCTACGGACTAAAGCCATCTGGTTTATATAGACACCGGAGAGGGCTAGGGTTAAACAGAGTCGGTTACAATGGTAGGAGATCTACATATCCGTATCGCCAAGCTTGCCTTCCACGCCAAGGAAAGTCCCATCCGGACACGGGACGAAGTCTTCAATCTTGTATCTTCGTAGTCTTGGAGTCCGGCCGACGATGATAGTTCGGCTATCCGGACACCCCCTAGTCCAGGACTCCCTCAGTAGCCCCTGAACCAGGCTTCAATGACGATGAGTCCGACGCGGATATTGTTTTCGGCATTGCAAGGCGGGTTCCTCCTCCGAATAATTTATAGAAGATTGTGAACACCAGGATAGTGTCCGGCTCTGCAAAATAATTTCCACATACCACCGTAGAGAGAATAATATTTACACAAGTTCAATCTGCTGACGTATTTCGTGGTGTGTCGTCACACCACTACCAAGCCTTTACTCGAATCGTTTTTATTGTACCACCTCAGCGCGTTTAGCGAAGCATTTTCCTTGGCACGTCTTGTCGAAGCAGAGATCGTGTTCCCCTTATCCCGGGATTCCCATCAATACGGACGTGGGTAACCCAACCGCGCCATTGATTGCGACGCTTGGGGGATAAGCGAATTTTATCAGGCCAGTGGGGACGCATGTTTTCATCCGCCCATATAAGGGGATAAAGATCCAACCCTTTTACCTGTGCCTTCTTCCTCCTTGGCTTATCCATCTCTGCGAACTCAAGCTCCATCGCCCAAGTCCGCACATCTCACCTCAACCTCCTCCAACTATGTCCGGAGCGGGAGGCAAGTGGATGGCCTCCTCTGTTACGGAGGGGCACATCCAGAAGCTGCGCAGCGCCGGATATTTGTCCAGCAACATCGCGCATCGGCTCCTCGACGAGGGAGAGCTCATCCCCACCCCCAGGCCCCATGAGAGGGTAGTATTTCTTACCCATTTCCTCTGCGGACTGGGCTTCCCACTCCATCCCTTTGTCCGGGGGCTCATGTTCTACTACGGCCTGGATTTCCAAGATCTGGCCCCGAATTTCATCCTCAACATCTCGGCGTTTATCGTCGTGTGTGAGGCCTTCCTCTGCATCCAGCCCCACTTCGGCTTGTGGCTCAAGACCTTCAGTGTCAAGCCGAAGGTTGTGAAGGGCAGCCAAGCGGAGTGCGGAGGCGCCATGGTGGGCAGGATGTCCAACGTTACTTGGCTTGAGGGCACTTTCGTGGAAACCATCAAGGGGTGGCAATCAGGGTGGTTCTACATCACTCAGCCACGTGACCCTGAATGGGCAGCGGCCCCCGAATTCAGATCTGGCATCCCCACACGGCTCTCCTCCTGGAAAGAGAGCGGCCGGACTTGGGGTGATTCGGAGGAGCTGACCGGACTCCAAGCCTGCGTCCAAAAGCTGGTGGACAAGAAGCTCAAGCTTGTCAATGTGGTCCAGGCCATGCTCATCCGCCGGATCCTCCCGTGCCAGCGACGGGGCTTTAACATGTAGGAGTTTGATCCGGCGCAGCACCAGACTTTGAGTGGGCTCTTCGACACTACGTACGAAGATGTCTGGAAGGTGCTGTTCAAGGGCGCTGAGGCTCCCGCATCCGCCACCGAATATCGCGGATTCAGCTCGCAGCGTCCGGCTGACGAGGTAAGCGATTTTGTCCTTTACGGGACGCTTGTTTTCCATAGTTTGACTCTATGCGGGATCTAAACTCCCTTTCCTTTGACAGGGCTGGCTGGCGAAGGCCGAGCGGACTATCTGTCCGGCCCCATTGCTAGAGGACCCAGCGAACGCCCGCCTAACGGGGCTGCTGGCTCTGGCACCCCACGTGGTGCCGGAGAAGAAGGCCAAGAAGAAGGCCACGGGGACTCGGAAGAGTTCCCGTTTTCAGGTGCTATTGGATGACGACTCCGAGGCCGACTCCTCTCACCAAGGTGAGAAGGAGAAGAAGAAAGCCTCTCCCCCAGTGGGGGGAGAGAAGAAAAGGAAGGCCTCCCCAACGAGGGAGGCCGAAGGGTCCAAGAAGGGAAAAACTCTTCCCCCGGACTTCTCTGCCAACGCCAGTGACGACAACGAGGACTGGCATCCAAGGGCCAAGCCCCTGGCGAGATCGTGAGTATCCGGACTCCCGAATAACTTCATGGTTTTTCTTTTTTGCCACACAATGTCTTTCTAATGCCGCATACAACCCTGCAGTCCGGCCAAGGACGATCTTCCCGCTTCGTTGAGCGGGTCCTTAAGTGCGTCGGATATGGATTCTCTTCCGACCGCCTCCACCCTCCGTGACACGGATGATGCCGAGGTGGGATCCCGGGAAGGGACCTGCCAGGAGGAGGAGGCCCCGGAGGTGTCATAGGACAACCTCCCGGACTTTGCACCGGACTCGGCTCCGGATCCCATAGTGGCTCCGGAGTCCGGCGAGCGGCCCCTTCGTAAGAAGGGCAAGACCGTGACACCAGCAGCCTCCGTCCAACCGGAGGCGCCGGATAGCTTGCTGGAGGTGCTCAATGGCGCCTCCATCAAAGAGGAACACCGCACTGTTATGAGTGCGGTGATTCAGAAGGTGCAGCTTGCCAAGAGCGGGCTGACCGAAGCCTGCAGCAGCCTTCTAACAGGCTTTGAGGTAAGAATTTTGATATATGTAAAATAGTACCGCATAGACAGTAGCCCCTGATGCTCGGTTCGGTGTTCGGAAAGAAAAGCCGGACTGAGGATCTAAGAAGATATACGCATGAGTCATAAAAAATATGTCAATATGGGATTGCAGGCTGCGCTGCTGACCTCTGCCGCACTGACTGCGGAGGTCAATACTTTGAAGGAAAGCCTCGAGCGGTGCGAGAACGAGCTCGGCCGTGCCAAGAAGCAGCTCGAGGACAAGGAAGGTGAGTAACACCTTATTAAAATTGTACCTTACAGAAAAGGATTTTGGTTGCAAAAAGAATGACAAGGATAACGTGGGTATTGCAGGGGCCAGTAATGAGGTGGCGACCCTGAAAGAGGCGGTGCCCGCGGCCGAACGCAATGCTGCCGCGGAGCGCACCGAGCGAGAGAAGCAGGAGGCACGGGTGGCGGAGGTACAGCAAGAGCTCCAGGATCTCGTGAAAAAACATGAGAGCCTGGAGCGTGACTCGAAGACTCGAGAGTCTGAGCTTGCAACGGCTCTTGAGAGTGCCAAAGCCGCTAAGGCCGAAGCCTACAAGGCCCTCCGGGAAATCGAGGCGTTGAAGAAAATAGCAGCGGGTAAGGCATTTTTCATGCAAAGTAAGCATGTGAGTGTTAATTACCTGTTGCTTACCCAAATTCGGAGCTCTCCAGGAGCGTTCGCAGATCTTCCTCGCAGCGTGTCCGATGCTGTCGTGTTCTACCGGGCCGAGGAGGGGAGCTCGACGGAGAAGGTCTTCTGGTCTCAGTATGCTGAGGCCGGACATCCGGTGCCCCTTAGCGACCAGCTAAAGCAGCTGGTCGTGCTCCACAAGGCGGCCGAACAGGCTATGAAGGGCCTCATAGTTCGGCTGTGGCCTAAGGAGGCCATGCCTGGGAGCTACTTCGGCCTGGTGCGGCGGCTGGTGGATGCGTGCCCGTGGGTTGAAGTCATCAAGCACTCCGCCTGTATTGAAGGTGCCCGTCAGGCCCTTGCCCGCGCAAAGGTGCACTGGGGCAAGTTGGATGCCCAGAAGCTCGTGACGGACC
This sequence comes from Triticum dicoccoides, assembly GCF_002162155.2. Classification (NCBI taxonomy): domain Eukaryota; kingdom Viridiplantae; phylum Streptophyta; class Magnoliopsida; order Poales; family Poaceae; genus Triticum; species Triticum dicoccoides. The sequence goes on along the minus strand of NC_041389.1, from coordinate 336,548,991 downwards.
CGCCACCGCAGGGCAAGGAGCATCGCATGCCCGAGATGTATTATAAGAGTGTGCTGAAGGGCGCCCGCACTATTGCGGGTGAGTGCTCCAAAGATGTAATATTTGAGTAGACTCGCATTTTGTTATCCTGTGCGCTGAAAACTTAGTTCATTTGCGCTAAGCAACGCATTTTAATTTAAAATATTACCTTCTGTGCAGCTGTTTATCAAATCTGAGAGATGGCAAGTCGTCGGCTTCAGCCCCCATGCCACGAGTGCTGGGGTGTTCGGGATAAATTTGAGCACTCTTGTTCCCATATTTGGGTCCATCTAGGGAAGCGCTCAACACAACGAACAAGGCAACCGGACTTATAATGCTTGAACACTCTCACTTAGCCATAGAATTCTATAATTTTAAATTTCGGCAAAGCCCCTAGTCTTCGGAAGGCCGAATTTGGGGCGCTATCCACGCCTGGGCCGGACAAAGTCGGCTCCTCGCTCTAAGCGGCATAAGTCTTTAAGGACTCGCAAAAAACCTCTCGAACGGCGACCAGCTCTCGCCTCATCATGACGGTCAGTTTTAGCTTTCTCCACTAAGGCGCTCGCCCAGCTAAACTGGGGCGCAATCGCAATGGTTCTCCCAGTGCTACCTTAGCCGATACAACGGAACGTAAGGTACCAAAACATGGGAGCCGGGCAAACCCAACTATTGACCCAAGACATGATTCGGAGCCGATGCATATAATGCTATAAGTTTGGGGTGCCGCACTTGTGAAAGTGTTCGGACTTATCACACCATGATGCGGGAAACATAAGCCCCTGGTGTATTTAGCCGTACCAAAACGTACGGATGCGACATGTCATGAATGAACATATGTATAAGAGAGAAATGCAATTGGAAGCAAAAAGGTGCTACATTACTTATTCAAGAAAAACTGTTGTAAGTGCAGAATGATACAAATGGTGCGATAAGCAAGGGATGGCACTGTTAAACATGTCCCCCTCCAGGGGTAGGCTGTGGAATGGTGCATAAAACAGATTTAATGCTCGTAATGGAGACTACCTGGATATTCGTTGTAGCCTTTCTCCTTCCCTGGCTGTTGCATCGTGAGTTCGGCAGGTCTACTGCCGGACAGGGCCTCTGACGAACGGAGTCCTGTGGGTAAAAATAAAAAGAAAAGAAAAAAAGAACGACACACTTGAGAGCCCCTGGTGTGGTTAAGCTCTATTCTGGGACTATCGTGGTCGTGCCCCTCTCCCCATGCCCATGGTATCTTCAGAGCGTAATGGTGTACGCGAAGGACCTGTCTTGACGTTTTGCAGGGGTTGGGGTTGGGGCCGCACTGCTACGCATGCTCGGAACATGCCAGGTGGTCTTGTTGTATGTCACTCCGGGCGCGTTTAGCCGTGTCCGGTCGCTTAACGGCCGGACTCGAGAATTGCCTTAAGAGGCTACACTGTACTTCTGCCGCGAGAGCCGCTGTATGTTCCTCCGTTCGGAGAGATCGTTCAGTGTTTCCATTGACCGTGATGACTCCTTGAGGGCCTGGCATCTTGAGCTTGAGGTATGTGTAGTGCGGCACCGCGTTTGAACTTTGCGAACGCGGTACGTCCGAGCAGAGCATGATAGCCGCTGCGAAACGGAACTATGTCAAAGATTAACTCCTCGCTTCAGAAGTTATCCGGGGATCCGAAGACCACTCCCAGTGTAATTGAGCCAATACAATTGGCTTCTACACCTGGTATGACGCCTTTAAAGGTCGTCTTGGTAGGTTTAATCCTTGAGGGGTCTATGCCCATTTTGCGCACTGTGTCCTAATAAAGCAGGTTCAGGCTACTGCCGCCATCCATCAGGACCCTGGTGAGGTGAAAGCCATCAACGATTGGGTCTAGAACCAATGCGGCGAATCCGCCATGGCGGATGCTGGTGGGGTGGTCCCTTCGGTCAAAAGTGATCGGGCAGGAGGACCATGGATTGAACTTCGGGGCAACTGGCTCCATCGCGTATACATCCCTGAGTGCACGCTTCCGCTCCCTTTTGGGAGTGTGCGTTGCGTATATCTTGTTCACCGTCCGCACCTGTGGGGGGAAACCCTTCTGTCCTCTATTGTTTGGCGGTCGGGTCTCTTCCTCGTCATCGTTGTGCAGCCCCTTGTCATTGTTTTCGGCAATTAGCTTGCCTGCCTGTTTGAATACCCAACAGTCCCTGTTGGTGTGGTTGGCTGGCTTTTCGGGGGTGCCGTGTATCTGGCACGAGCGGTCGAGTATTCGATCCAAATTGGACGAACCCGGAGTAGTTCTTTTGAATGGCTTTTTCCGCTGACCGGGTTTAGAGCCTCTGAATCTGGCATTGACTGTCGTATCTTCACTGTTATCGCCGTTAATGCGGCGTTTGTTTTTGTTGCGACGCGACCTGCCATTACGGTCCTTGAAATCCGGACTGCCAGAATTTTTGCTGAGGTTATTGCTGCGTGCTAGCCAGCTGTCCTCACCCGCGCAGAAGCGGGTCATGAGTGATGTGAGGGCTCCCATGGATTTCGGCTTTTCCTATCCTAGGTGCCGGGCAAGCCACTCATCGCGGATGTTGTGCTTGAAGGCCGCCTAGGGCCTCTGCATCCGGACAGTCAATGATTTGGTTCTTCTTGGTTAAGAATCGTGTCCAGAATTGTCTGGCCGATTCGTCTGGCTGCTGAATTATGTGGCTTAGGTCATCGGCGTCTGGTGGTCGCACATACGTGCCTTGGAAGTTATCGAGGAATGCGGCTTCCAGGTCTTCCCAACTCCCGATTGACTCTGCTGGCAAGCTGTTAAGCCAATGCCGGGCTGGTCCTTTAAGTTTGAGTGGGATATATTTGATGGCGTGAAGATCATCACCGCGGGCCATGTGGATATGAAGGAGATAGTCTTCGATCCAAACTGCGGGGTCTGTTGTGCCATCGTAGGATTCAATGTTCACGGGTTTAAACCCTTCGGGGATTTGATGATCCATTACTTCGTCTGTGAAGCATAATGGGTGTGCGGCGCCTCTGTACTGGGCGATATCACGACGGAGCTCGAAAGAGCTTTGTCTATTTTGTTCGGCCCCGCCGGACTTACTGTGTCCGGCGCGACAGTTGTCGTCACGTATCATGGGGCGCCCACGCGATCCATAGATCGATCTTGATTGTCTTGCCTTATCCTCCAATATATCTCGCAAGTCCGGAGCGCTCCCGTGTGGCTTTGTGCTCTTCGAGCGATGCCGGGGTACGGTTCTAGTGAAGGGCCTAGGGGCCTCTCTGTCGCGACCACGGGGTGGTCGGTCAGCCGTATTGTCTGCTAGTGATGCATGTTCATACGCCTCCTCCTCTAATCGAGGGAGCAGCTTGCATTTAGGGTAACTTTTGGAGGGGCATTCAAGCTCATGCTCTTCGGCCGCGAGGACTTCAGTCCATCTGTCGGCTAGCAGATCTTGATCAGCTCTAAGCTGTTACTGCTTTTTCTTGAGGCTGTTTGTCGTGGCCATAAGCCTGCGTTTAAAACGCTCTTGTTCGACGGGATCCTTAGGCACGACGAATTCATCATCGTCGAGGCTTGCCTCGTCTCCGGAGGGAGGCATGTAATCCTCTACCTCTTCTTCTGCCGCTCTCTCATGAGGGCTGGCGTCTCCGTCCTCCTGCACTGAATCTTGCTGGAGTGGGTTGTCTTTGGCACTGTCCGGTGTGTTATTATCTCCGGTGCCGGAATCTTCATTCTTGCTGTGGCGGGATTTATAGCGGCGCCGCTGACGCCGGCGCTTGGGCTGTTTCTTGGAGGGGCTATCCTCCGTTGTTGCTTCGCCAGTCCCATCCTTTGGGATATCCACCATGTATATGTCATATGATGAGGTGGCTTTCCAGTGCCCGGTAGGCGCTGGTTCTTGGTCGTCTCTGGCATCGTCGTCCATGCCGTCGATGTCTTCGGAGTCGTAGTCTAGCATGTTGGTTAGATCGTCGACAGTGGCTACTAAGTGGGTGGTGGGTGGGCTTTGAATTTCTTCGTCGTCCGCATCCCAACCGTCCTGACCGCAGTCCGGCCAGGGTTCTCCTGATAACGAGAGATACTTTAGCGAACTCAAGATGTCGCCAAAAGGTGAGTGTTGAAAGATGTCCGCTGCGGTGAACTCCATGACCGGCGCCCAATCGGATTCGATTGGAGGGGGCGTGGGAGGTTCGGAGTCCGACAAGGAGTCCGGCACCTCGGAGTCACGAGCTTCATGAGGGACAAGGTCAGTGTTCGGCTCTATCATCGTAGAGGTTGCAGCCCCCGAGGCGGTGTCTAGCCATCTATCCTCGATCTGTGCAGCCGGCTCCGAATTGAAGGTCGGAGCGGACTCGAGTGCGGCCTCCAGGGTACTGTCCGGCTGCAGAGCTAAATCATGCCCATCGTGACAGTGCGGCGCGCTCGTCTGTGGCCCGAACCCATCGAAGATCAAGTCCCCGCGGATGTCAGCCGTGAAGTTCAAACTTCCAAATCTGACCTGACGGCCAGGGGCGTAGCTTTCGATCTGCTCCAGATGGCCAAGTGAATTGGCCCGCAGTGCAAAGCCGCCGAATACAAAGATCTGTCCGGGGAGGAAGGTCTCACCCTAGATTGCATCGTTGTTGATGATCGAAGAGGCCATCGAGCCTATCGGTGACGACACAGAGGAACTCTCAATGAAAGCACCAATGTCGGTGTCAAAACCGGCGGATCTCGGGTAGGGGGTCCTGAACTGTGCGTCTAGGCGGATGGTAACAGGAGACAAGGGACACGATGTTTTACCCAGGTTCGGGCCCTCTTGATGGAAGTAAAACCCTACGTCCTGCTTGATTAATATTGATGATGTGTGTTACAAGAGTAGATCTACCACGAGATCAAGGAGGCTAAACCCTAGAAGCTAGCCTATGGTATGATTGTTGTTCGTCCTACGGACTAAAGCCACCCGGTTTATATAGACACCGGAGAGGGCTAGGGTTACACAGAGTCGGTTACAATGGTAGGAGATCTACATATCCGTATCGCGAAGCTTGCCTTCCACGCCAAGGAAAGTCCCATCCGACACGGGACGAAGTCTTCAATCTTGTATCTTCGTAGTCTTGGAGTCCGGCCGATGATGATAGTTCGGCTATCCGGACACCCCCTAGTCCAGGACTCCCTCAGTGGTTAACGGCAAGCCTTTGCCATCAGCCGCTGACGGCAAACATCGGAAGGCCTTTGCCGTCCGCCGTTGTAGGCAAAGTTTTTTTTCTCTTTGCCGTCAGCCACTGTTGGCAAACTGACCAAATAGGTCAGCCTCCTAGGAAGCACAGTTGCCTGCCACGTGGCCTCTTTGCCGTCCGTTGCTGATGGCAAAGAGACCTTTGCCATCGGTGGCTGACGGCAAAGAGCCTGCATATTGGCTCTTTTTTCTGTTTTTTAAATCCAACAATTTTCACAGCAAATATATATGACATATATAGATATATTTCACAGAGCTATTTAATAGCACATAAGTTTCATCGTACATACATATATAGTTCCATCCACTCATACATAGCAAGTTCCATCAAGATAGCAAAGTTGCACATACATATTACAATGCAAAGTTTCATCAAGATAGCAAGTTCCATCGTAGCAAGCTAGAAGAATACTAGAAGAGAATGAAATTAAAAACAAGCACTCCATCATAGCAAGCTAGCTTCCGAGAAGTGAATGAAATCTGCAAAATGGCAAATAAGAAAGTTAGGAAAAGGTGACTAGAAGAAGAAGACCAGAAGAAGAAGCACGCCATCGTTTGTGAGGTAACTTAGGTGAAATGGATCGTTTATGAGCTAACTTAGGTAAAATGCATCATTTTAGAGCTAATGTAGGTAAAATGGATCGTTTATGAGCTAACTAAGCTAATTATGCCGTTTTTTACATAAGTAAGGTAAGTACATGTCATTATTGAGCAAACCTAGTTAACTAAGCATATTATAACTAACTTAGGTCATTTTGGAGGAAACAAAGCTAAGTATAGATCGTTTTAGAGCTAACTTAGGTAAAATGGCTGGTTTTGGAGGTCAGTAAGCTTATTAAGTCATTTTGCAGGAAAAGAAGCTACGTCTAGGTCATTAAGGTAAGCATATTGGATGAAATAAAGCTAAGTCTAGGTCTTTATGCATTTGTTAAGCAAAAAACTAGAGAAACTTACCTTGATCATGGAGGTGTGGGAGCGGGCTCGCTCAGGCCAGTAGCTGGAGAAGGATCGTGTGATTCTTGTGTGGAGTAACGCTGCACCAAAGATCATTTCCAATGTTTCGTTAGCATGATGACACTCAAATGTTAAGACTAGCAAGTAACGTCCATTCAAATTAAACTCACCGTGGTCTCAGGAGCAATCTCTGGATCAATGTCTATGGAGCCACGGGACCTCCCGCCACTAGATATCATCACCTGCTCTGGATTGTAGGGGATCTGGCTCGGGTTAAACTCCTCCCCTTTCCTCGCCTTCCCCTTGACTTGCTTGTAAGAGGCAGTGTGGGCCATGGCATACAGGTCGTACCCCTCTGGCACCTTATCCGTCTTATTGTAGCATGCCTGAAAGAGATAAACAAAGTAAATTAGTAATTAAAGGGCTCAAGCTAGCATGATGAATGAATTGCATTAATAATGAAGCAAACCACATTACCCAATTCCGCCCGAACTGATATAAGCTGGAGCTACCTTGATGGTGTGGCGCACCTTAAATTTGGGCACGTTTGTCCTTGGCCTTAGTCGGCTCCCCTTCCATCTATCAACACCTGCCATGACAAAGAGTAAACGAAATTAGTACAACATAAAAAAATACCGGCATGAATAATAATATGTATATCACTTAAGTGTATCATCATCAAGTACAACATAAAAAAATTGAAAACCTGACACTACTAATAATCTCGATCAGTATCATCAATAAATGCATAATCATCATCATCACTATAATCAATGACGGGCTCATAGGGTTCAGTGGCATCAACATGTGGAAGGCCACCTTTACGTAATCGGTCAAGCATTGAGAGGTCGTCCGCAGCAGTAACCTCTTCTTGTTCCGGCTCTTCTTGTTCCTCCTCTGGGGTGATGTGGGATTCACTATCGCTGTCTACTTCAATTTTTTGGGGTGAAGTATACCGGTTCTTGAAACGCTTTTTGGAAAGACGTGTCTCTTGGAAGAATTCTCCTTCATATGTGTCTGGGTTAATGTGAGGTTCATAATCCTCTTCCTTTGGGGGAGATAGCTAGCACGTGGCGGCACTTCATAAACGACATCCCAACCTTTCAGTTTTGGATTAGTTTGGTAGGCCCAGGGTAGATAGAATACTTGGGTCGCCTGTTGAGCCATAATATAGACATCAGGAACATCTAAATGGGTGCTTTGGTTGATTTCAACTAGCCCTATATGTTCATGAGTCCTTCTAGTCTCCTTCGGCTGAAACCAATAACATTTGAAGACTACGACATTCGGTAGGTTTTCACCATAGAATAGAAGTTCATAAATTGCTTCAACTCTCCCATAATACTCGGTACCTCCTTCGTCGATAGCAGATACACAACAATTTGTAGACTTTCGGTCGGCCATAGATAGCTCTTTGCCATAGGTACGAAAACGATACCCGTTGATGTCGTATTTGTCAAATGAATGGACCTTATAGTCAAAACCATTAGCGACTTGTCTCAATTCGGCGTCCATAGACTCTGAATTAGCCTACAAGTTTAATATGAAAGGATTATTGCATTACGCACAAATTAGTGAATGAAATGAAATTGTCTAATAGAATTTACCGTTTGTTTGAACCAAGAGATGAAACCGGGATAGCCGCCTCCTTGCTTTGCGAGAAGCTCATACTCTTCAACGGAATCCTTTTGGATCACCGCTCCATACGAGAATAGGGCAACATATCGACTGTATGAAATATCCAGGAATAAGAGCAGTTCAAAGGAAATAGAAGTTGCGAAACAATGTACCGAGAACTTACTCGATGTACGGCCGCACTTCTATCAGGTTGTTGAAGATATACAACGAAATGGTCCGCCATTCTTCGTTATCCAAAGATACTAGATTTGAAACACTGGCTGGTGCGAGATTGCCTTTGAATAGGCTGAGGTTGGATCCACCCTTTTTAGGCTCGTCAGCATTGTACCGAGGCTTCGGATTATGCAAATGACGATTTTTGGTTTCGTAGTGTGCTGTCACGAAGTTTGCCGCCTCCTCAGTGATGAATGCCTCAGCCATAGACGCTTCAATTCTACGTTTATTTTTACATTTTTCTCGAAGCGTCTTCTGCATCCTCTCAGTTGGCTAGCACCAACGATTTTGCACGGGCCCCCCCCAATCTTGCCTCGGTCGGGAGATGCAAAATCAAATGCTGCATTGGATTAAAGAAGCCCGGTGGAAAGATCTTCTCTAACTTGCAGATCAACTCTAGCGCCAACTCTTCCATTTCTTCTAGCACGCCAGACGATAGTTCTTTCGCACAAAGAACACGGAAGAAATAGCTAAGTTCTGCCAGTACTAGCCATTCATCCTCAGGGATGAAGCCACGCAACATCACCGGCATTACCCGCTCAATCCATATGTGCCAATCATGACTCTTGAGACCAAATATCTTCAATTTATCAAGACTCGCTCCCCTCTTTAGATTCGTTGCATACCCATCGGCGAACATCAACTACATTTTCACCCACAAGATAATTTCCCTCATAGCTGGCCTTCCAAGATTGAACCATGCCTTTGGCTTCGTCTAGTTCTTCTTTCCTTTCGGTTCTTTCATGTTTTGTAACGGCCTATCACATAGCGCCTCCAGATCGACTCTAGCCTTAGTATTATCCTTTGACTTCCCATCTATGCCAAAAAGTGCCTCGGCGATATTCTTCTCAGTGTGCATCACGTCGATGTTGTGTGGGCAAAGGAGGTCTTTGAAGTAAGGCAGATCCCATAAGCATGTTTTGTGAGTCCAGGCATGCTCAGAATTATACCCCTTGAAGTACCCTGGACGCTCTGGATCTGGCTCGAGAGCGTTTAACTGATCCAGGGTCTGTTGACCTATCAATGCAGGTGGTGCAGACTTTTTTACAATTCTACCTCTGATGAAGTTCTTCTTGTCTTTCCCAAACTTATGGCGAGGATCCAGGAACTGTCTATGCATGTCGAAGCAAGAAAACTTGCGACCGGCCTGAAGCCAACGAAACTCAAGAGCTCCCTTGCATGTGGGGCACGGGAACCTTCCATGCACACACCAGCCAACGAATAGCGCATACGCCGGCAAGTCATGCGTCGAGTACATGTACCAGACACGCATTATGAAGTTTCGTTTGCTATAGGCGTCGTATGTCTTGAACCCATTATCCCAGGCTTCTTGGAATTTGTCCTTAAGCGGCTGCATGTACACATTCATATTTTTCCCCGGATAGTTGGGCCCTGGAATTATCAACGTCAGGAAAATGTTCTTTCTTTGCATAATCTGTCCGGGGGGGGAGATTGAGTGGAAAGACAAATACGGGCCAACAACTGTATTGGGCTGCCGTCATACCAAACACACTGAACCCATCGGTGCTGATGCCGACTCGAGGATGCCTCGGATCTGCCGCTTTGTCAGCATGTAATTCATCAAACTTTTTCCACGCAACACCATCCGATGTGTGTACCATCATCAGATTACCATCTGCATCTAGTTCAGTTCTTTTGCCTGTTTTGTGCCATGTCATCTGTCTGGCCGTCTCTTCGACCATGAAAAGACGTTGAAGTCTTGGTACGATTGGCATATACTGAAGAACACTAATAGGGATTTTGGTTTGTGTCTTCTCACCCATACCGTTGTCTACCACAATATACCTGGAACACTTGCAAATGGGACAATAGTTCAAGTCTGCATAGTCAAGCCTGAATAGGGCACATCCTTTCTCACAGGCATGTATCTTCTCATAGGGCATCTTCAGTGCACGGAGGATTTTGTCCGACTGGTACAGGTTTGCAGGCATTACATGGCCTTTGGGTAGAAAGTGTCCAAATACTATCATAATTGCGTCATAACATTCTCTGCCCAAGTTGAACTGAGCCTTCAAAGCCATTACTTGTGAGATGGCATCCAACTGACAAAGCTCAGTGTGCTCGTGGAGCGGATGTTTTGAAGACTCCAACATTTCATTGAAGGCCTTTGCAGATTCCTCCATCTCCTCGTCCGAATCCCGAGCATCATCATAGTCTTGCACCATGTTTTCCATCCCGGTACCATGCTCGCCGGTGCGACGATGATCCACCTCAACTCGGTCACGTTGGGCAGACTCACCATGAAATGTCCACACCGTATAATCGGGCGTATAACCATTCTTCTGCAGGTGTTTACCCATTTCAGCCTCTGTCCTCTTTTCCCAATTGCCGCATCGGAAACAGGGGCACCAAGTTTTCCTCTGGCCATTTGCAAATGCGGCTTGCACAAACCCCTTGGTTTTTGTGAACCATTCAGCGCTCCATTTGTTTTGACTAGTGTGACCGGTATACATCCACGCACAGTCACTCATCTTGACTTTCAGAGCTACTGGACACACAACAATTATATATATAATTCACCATGTATATATTCATCGGTTGATCTACTTTGTCAATTTTATTACGTCCATGCAACCTACACTCTAATAGGTAATGATAGGTCCTAATCCCACCCGAGTATGTGTAGATTGGGTTCATTTTCCCAAGCTATGCTCCGGATCCGACGCAAAATTTCGGCAGCACCTCCCCGCTGTTCTCCTTATACACGTCTCTACAATAAACAAAGAGGATGTGTACCCGGAGAACAACAGGGGAGGCACTGACGAAATTTATGCATCGGATCCGGAGCAAAGCATATGGGAAAACGAACCCAATCTACACATACTCGGGCTGTCCATGGATAGCGTTGGACAATTCGAAAGAATCAAGGTTATAAATATGCAAATGCATGCATATTTATAACTATGACGCTTTCGAACGGGAGACACATATTGGTTACGCATACTGATGATTCAAGACACATATATAGCTAGCTACCAAATTTCATGTCATTTATGCAAATAATTAATGGGGGAGAAGGACATGTCATTTGTGCTCCCCCACGAACGAAGGGGCAGAGCTCGTCAAACGCATGGCGAGGTCGTCGAACACCAAACCTCGCAACGATGAAACAACTGCACATTTAAATCTACATGATCAACACAATTATATATGATGTTTTTCATAACAAAATCGAAAAATATATGACCTAACTAATAATTCACAAATATATAACCCCGTCGCCCTCTGGAAGGCCAAAGAGCACCTTTTCGGGAGGTTTAGGGGGTCGGGGTGTCATGTCGGTGTCGGGGTGCTGTTTCGGGGTCAGGGTGTCGTGTCGGGGACGGGGTGTTGGGGTGTGGTGTCGGGGTGTGGTGTCGGGGTCGGGGTGTCGGGGTCAGGGTGTCGGGGTCGGGGTGTCGGGGTCAGGGTGTCGG
>NC_041389.1:336492431-336536763 GCF_002162155.2 Triticum dicoccoides | reverse complement strand
GGCGAGGGCGGGGGCGGCGCCGGGCGACGGGGGCGGGGGCGGAGGAGGTCGAGGGGAGAAAGATGAGTAATGGGTGGGGGATGGGGCTCGGCCGTTAGTTAGGTTAGTTAGGGTAGCCTTTGCCGTCCGCCCTCCTTTGTCGTCCGCTTTTGTTCATATTTGCCATCTGCGGCGGACGGCAAAGCGGGGGGACATTAAGTATTTTTTTTAACCAGCTCCTCAGTGGGCCCCCCTCCCTCTTTGCCGTCTGCTAGCGGACGGCAAAGATTCTTTGCCGTCAGCTAGCGTATGGCAAAGAACAGGCTGATGGCAAAGGCTTTCTTTGCCATCAACTAGTTCTTTGCCGTTTGCTTTCGGGTAGCTGATGGCAAAGAGCTTCTTTGCCGTCTGCTAGCTGACGGCAAAGAGCTGGCAGATGGCAAAGTAGCTGATTCCAGTAGTGTAACCACAGAACGAGAAAATAAACAATCGACACCCGCCCGCCCTCCCCACCGATCGCTTGCTATTTCATCGCTCCACGTGCGGCCTTGTTTTTGAATGTTTAGCGATGCATTCTTCCTTCTCCACCCTTGTGCAAACCCACCCTTGTGCGTTTTCAACCTATTTACCTGTAAAATTAATATACATATATGAAAACAAAGCGAAAGATTGCGTTCATCACTGTTTTTTGCTTACGTCCTTTTTAAGCTGCATTATTACCTTTTAATTTTTCTATTCATACTGTTCTCTGGTACCAAAAAGTCTCCACTCAGACCCTTCCTTTCTGGAAATTGACTGCACAGATTCCATGCCTTGTCCTGGGCTTCCTTGAATGCATTCTGTGTGCCTGGCTTGTGTGATGATTGATTCTGGCATAGATGCAAGACTTTGGTAAATGCTCCCTGTTGTCAGTGGGGTCGTTGGAGTTGCTGGCATCTGATGTCTTCCTCCTGGGCTTGGAGTGCATTGTCCTGAGCCGTTTGATGTCCTCGATGCTTTTGTCGGAGTTGTCGGCCATTTCATTAACTTTGCCCTCTTCTCCTGCTGTGATTTCCTCTTCTCCTCTTCAATCCTCATCCTCTCCTGTACTTCTGGGTTATCCGGGCAGTTTGTTTTCCTGTGACCCTTTACTCGACAATGGCCGCACTTGGATGCGGCTTTGTTGCCTTTTCGTTTCTTCTCAGAACCAGCTTTGATTCGATCTCCTTTTTTCGTTCCCTTTGAGCCACTCATGGGAGGGTTCTTGAGAGTTTTGGCAAGAATGCCTTTGTCTGGTTCCTCAGCAAGTGACGACATGACTTTTATTTTCATATCTACCGTACACTCACGCAACACACTGAATGCCTTCTCTTTTCTGCAAGCATTTGAACAGATATCCGACAACTCAGCGTAAGCAAGGCCGAATCTCATAGTTTCATCGTCTTGTGCGGTCATGCTATCACCTTGACTTGTAGACAGAACTTTCAGACTCTCTGATAGATTCCTGGTCCATCTGGGGATGATGAAGGATTTTGGAAGTTGATAAATCATGCCTATTTGGTCCATCACCTTAAGCACATGGCAGCACTAAATGCCATCCCAACTCATTTTCTTGCAGCTGCAACTGTATATTTCTTTTTGCTCATCCACATCTACCCTGAACTCAGACCTGTCAAATTCCTCGCCCAGATATAGTTTCCACACTTTTTCTCCAGGCTCAGTAATCTTCTTTAAAAAATACTACCTCCCCTTTGCCAGGTCAGAGCACTTGAAGTAAGTCCGGTTTCGTAGCTCCAGCTGGAATTTCCTGAAAATTTCATTGGTGTATACTTCACTTGCTTGTCTTTCAATCGGAAAACCCATCTCTAGTGATGGCGCCTTCTCTTCTATTCGGTGTCTTTTCTTGTCAGGCATAGCAAGGCAATTTTGCGGAATCATGTGGTACGCATGAACAAACCTTTTTATAGTGTCCCTATGGTCAACGTAATTCTTCCACATCGAATTCATGCTCTCACCACGAGTGGTTGTTGACGAGAAAGGATAGAAGCAGTCCTTGAAGTAGGCCGGCACCCAGAAATTTCAGAGTTCCCATAGCGTGTTCAGGTGTTTGTTGCCTTCCGCCTTGTAAAGAGTAATTGCTGCTTTCCATGCAAGCTCAAACTCATCTTGATCCAATGAGTTTTTGATGATTTGAAATAAATCATCAGACATCCCTGGGTGCTGCGCAAACACTACTGCGTTATTTTCCTTCATGTTCTTCCTAATATGCCACCAGCAGAACATATGCCTCGTTCTCGGAAGAGCTTCCTTTATTGCAGTCTTCATCGCCTGGTCCTGGTCTGTTAGTATGTATTTCGGCTCTTTACCTCCCATTGCCTCAACAAACGTGCTTAGGAGCCACTTGAATGACCCTATTTTCTCATCCTTCAAAAGGCCTACTCCAAATAGGACGGTCGACCCATGATTGTCGACAACTATAATTGGTGCAAATGGCAAGCCATATATATTCGTAGAGAATGTCGTGTCAAAAGACACGAAATCTCCATATAGCTCATAATTCATCTTACACAAGGAGTCTGTCCAGAACAGGCTCCGCACTACATTCTTCTCTGTCTCTTCCACATGGTGGAATCCCGGCCTCCGCCTCTGCATATCAGCAAACAGTTTCATGGTGTCCTTGATATCAGTGTCGTGCTCTCCAGCCCTGTCCCGGCATGCAATGTTGCTTATGTCAATTGTGTCGAACATAATTTCTCGCCTCGGTTTCCCCATGGCAGTAAAAATCTGCATAACCTTCCTTGGTTCTAATCTCGCCTTCTGCAACACTTGTATAAAGAATTTCTCCTGAGGTGTCATCTTCTTATAGCATCTCATGAACTTCAGCATCCAATCAGATGGGTGAAGTTGGTGGTTGTGCTCTAGGCGCATGTTCTTCAGATACCATTTCCTCCTATCTGTATCCCTCTTGGATGTTATTTGCACTGGGCAGCTTATTTGGATCAAGCAGTTGCTCCTTCTCTCCTTAACATGTCTCTCAGTTCTTTTATTATGCCCTTCCTTGGTGCACTGAAACACATACTTGTCAAGCTTCTGATCATATGTCAATCTTCTGCTCGTTGATCGCTTGGTAGCAAAGCCAACCCTTCTCGAATATCTGTAGAAAAAGAAAAAGCACTCATCCAATGATCCGAATACCATACCACCCTCTGGTTCGAGCGCTTCGGTGACCTCCTGAATCGTTGGGTATATGCCTTCTTTGGACATGTCGTCCATTGCTCGAACCGTGGACTACCGCAATACTTGCTTCCTTGCTCGTACACGTGCGCGTGCAAGATACTACAATTTAAATATACCAGACGGAAACAAACAAAAAATTGCTCACTAATAAAATATACATTTTGCTATAAATGTTGTTGCACGTTCGTATTTGCTATCACATGTATTGCTTTCTGGTGCTGCTTTACGGTAAAGTTTATTCCTCCTATGTTTGATTTTGTCGTTGGGCTCTTCTTGCTTGTGCAAACCGTACCAAATCCTTGAACACCAATGCTTTTGTTGCCAATGATCCTTCTACTTGCATCAAAGGAAATTATGTTACCCTGTACCTCTTCATTATGACCGCCTTCAAATGCTGGGTTGTCACAACGCTTGCTATGCGCCTTTGTGGACATCTGTGTCTTGAAACCAAAAAATAATTAGATGCACATGCGAGTATTACAAAGAATTAGCTTGTAAAACTTCCAGGTATGTTCAAAACCAGTGTTTGAAGTTTTCGTCGTTACCTGCACAATCTGCTTAGTGGAGTCTCTGTTGCTTAGAATGCTCCTCTTTGCAGGTGTCTGTTGCACACCATGCTCCTGGTTGGGACGTTTGCCAAGAACTTGTATCTCACCCTTGACTCCAATTATTCTCGCCCACATGGCATGTGCGTGTTTGACAACATCTGCATCTTTGATCTTCTTCTCCTTTTGTAGTAATTTTTTTCTTCCACTTCTCGATACTCAACCGCAGAGTAGATGCACATGATAAAAAAATATTACAGCATTCATCTAGGATATATTAATCATTTTTGTTGTTTTTTAATGATCTACTATTTGGTATTCTCAGTGGTGGCACCTTGATAGCAAACGTCCCAGGAACAAAAGACCAAATGCTAATGTTCAACTGCCTTACAATTACCTGCCTCACATAATCCTTGCTGATGTCGTTCAAAGACCGACCGTCCCTATTGTCCTGACCAGATAACGCACTCCTGAACATCTTCCCGAAAAAGAAATGTAATGAATATAAAGGTTATAAAACTGCAGTATCAGTGTTGAAACTTTTCAAAGTCGATCTCAATCTTTCTTAATAACCTTTTACACTTACCACGCAACAGAGATATATTTTTAGTTCTATATAATTGACATATATAAATATATACATACAATAATTTTTAATTAAACTACAACCTCAACCATAGTGAGCGCTGATGCTAGTTTGCTTGTGCAACACTTAACACAAAGATAACCATGAAACCTAACAAAACTAACAAGCTCGTAATACAAGGACGAGAGTACACAAAACAAAAAACAAACTCAAATTAGAGCTACAGTGCAAAACTAAATAGTTTTATTCTATGAATCCTGACAACAACAAATTCATAAATGAATTGAATCTCGTGTATTAGGAATCTCCACGCAAAGCTGCGTTGATAAATTTTTTACTAACCTTTGATTGCCGAATCTTATGCGTTGTTTGTTCGGAACTCACACCTTTCTAAATTGTGGGGGATCTGCTTCCCTGTAGTTTGGCAGAGATCTCTTTCAATGATTTTGAATCTGGGAGAGAGAGAAAAGAGAAAGAGAGAGGGAGAGAGAGAGAGAGAAAGAAAGAGAGAGGCTACTTAAATTTTTTTCGTGCAGGAGAAGAATAACCTGATAGGTGGGGTGAGTTTTGCGATGCATGAGAGATGCACATGTTTTTTCAGTGTGACGAGATGTGGTAGGTCGACTTCACTTGACCGTCGACGAGACTGACAAGTGGGCTCTCAGTTGATAATTCCTCTAAGTCTCTCACTAACTTGTGGGGTCGGCCCTATATGAGTCCTACGAGGAGTACCTCCATCTGGGGTGAGAAAATGTGGTAGGTGGACTTCAAACTCATACTGACATATGGGCTCTCAAATAGCACCTCTAAGTATTTGACTAACTCGTGGGGTCGTCCGCAGATGACTTCCAGATCTCTCTCCATCTAGCGTCACTGGCGACACGCAAGGCATATTCTAGCTCTCCAAAGGAAAACCTACAGTCTCGCCCTGATCCCTCCACAACGCTCGCTCGTCACTGAAAAATTATCAGTCTCCTTCACCTCGCTCGCCGTGGATCTACTGTTCAGGCAATCCATTGCTTCCTCGCCATGATAATGCCACCGATTCAACAATTGAAAAAATAAAATTCCGGGGATAGCAATTCCGCGGGTTGGGTACACATCGCATGTGCGCAACACAACAAGTGGGGCATGATTTGAATATCCGTTCCGGATCCAATTACTTTCAGTTGGTCCGTGCTCAAACTGTTGTGCCGTGTTAACGGGAGAAGGGTTATGGATTTAAAATTAAGACTAAGCTGACAACACTTTAATCCTGCCAACTGCATGTTTGCGCCTTGGTTTTGGTAAGTTTAGTTATAACTCCAGCCATGCAAAACTTAAGCACT
Source organism: Triticum dicoccoides (assembly GCF_002162155.2). Lineage (NCBI taxonomy): Eukaryota > Viridiplantae > Streptophyta > Magnoliopsida > Poales > Poaceae > Triticum > Triticum dicoccoides. The sequence goes on along the minus strand of NC_041389.1, from coordinate 336,531,109 downwards.
GTCGTGACCAAAAATTATATTAGTTGCAGAGCTCAATGAGACTGCAGTCAAAATTCACTATCCTGATCCCCTAACACGAGGTCACGGATCAAATGACTATATAGATCTACAATTTATAGCAGGTATCCAAAGGACTTACGTTCGTTTTTGCAAAACAGTTACTAACCCAGAGTTAGAATTCGCCTTAGCTAACCAAGCTGTTGATGATGGTCTCACATGGACTGCTAACAACTATCTTACGTAGCTGACCTAGTAACGATGATGTCTCGTGACCTCTTATGTAGAGATCGACGAGATGGACTCCACCCCACAGCTGTCAGAAACTCAGTCTCAGTCTCTCGATGGCACAGAGATTGTCACACAAGATTTGATGGTTCATGACCAGCTAGAGGCAGAGAGACTAAGGATCGAGTTAAAATGTGCAACACACAAAAAGCTTGTTGAGGAGAACAGGAGAAAGAAGCAGCTTGCTGCCTCGAAGTAGGTGTTTTGTTTCATGCATCTCGCATGTGTCGTTGAAATTTCTTTGGAAATCAATGCCTCTCATTCTAGCTACATTTTTAATCATGGCTTAAATATTTGTGTCTGTTTTGCTAACACGGCATTTATATGTAAGCTTCTCCTAGAGAAGCATGTGGTTCAACAATACATTTGTTAAAGGTCATTTCTTATCTTTGTCCACAGAGCTGTTACAATGGGTGAATTTGAAGAAGAGTTCAACACAAAACTAAGCTTGTAGAAATTCATCATTGTCTGTGAAAAGCTAACAGAACCACAAAAGTAGCTTCTCACAGATATTGGTTCTGGATACATTCTCAATCTGTGCTGCCATGAGCTTCCAAGGTGTTTCGTCCGCTGGCTTGTCTGCTATTTTTGATTACCCTTCCAGGTATTTCATACTGCCTAGTGGATATAGATTCCTTCTCAACTCGTACACCATGCATCGGATCCTAGGAGTTCCACCGGGCAGGCAGATTATCCCTAGAAAATGCTCAGAAGCTTTCAGATGTCAGGTTAAGTCTGAGACTCGATGTGCTGGGCACTCTCCAAACATCGGAGAGTTAACTGATCTCATAACCCCGGAGCTGACAGGAGAAGTGTTTCAGCGGGTTTTCGTGATGTTTGCAACAACGGTATTTCTATGCCCAACGACATATGATTGCATTAGCCCCGACTACTTAGCCGCACTAGAAGGACAAGCAAGTAACATATCATCATATGATTGGTCCAATGCTGTCACAGAGAAATTGGTGGCATCACTGCAGACCTTCAAGGACAAATGATTCACAGGCGCCCTGTGTGGCTGCCTCATGATTCCAGTGGTTCGTTCATTAACTTGTACATTTCTTTGTACCCACAAGCAGCTACAAGAACATAATTCATTTTTACCTCTTATCCCTTTGTAGATAACGTATTTTGAGTACCTAGATACGAACATAATGGAACTGAAATCTGACACTCCTTGAAGGCTTGCCATATGGGACACAGAGGCCATTAAAAGTTATGCTAACACAGATAGCCTGTCAACATAGGACGGAATTTTTGGGAAACACACGACGAGTCAACTTTTCATCAATTCCCTTTGGTGAAGTTTTCGACCCAACATAATGAATTTGCTGCCATGTACTAATTTGACTTGATCGTCATTGTTTCCTTTCGCATGGCAGCTGAAAGACATTGGGCGCACGCCTTTCCAACCACCGCCTGGCTTTCAGGCGCCCTTTTTCCAGATGAGTCCCAGACTAGAGACCTACATAGAATAATTTGTGCCTCAAGAAAAACTTTGTTCCGTAAGTGATTTCCAGATTCTGCACTTGATTTTATGTTTGAAATGAACTTCCCTAAGTTTTTACGAAACAAATACATGTCCTCCCTACATTAGCTAATGTGTGTTGCCATGATGCTTTATACCTCACTTCACTGCGGCAGGTTACAAATACGGAAAAAAGTTGACTCACTATAGTACATTAGTTGTGCCTTTGTGTTAAAACTAGAAGTGCTTCCTATAGTACGTTAACTGTGCCTTTGTGTTAAATATAGAAATGCTTCCTATAGTACGTTAGCTTTCCTTTTGTGTTAAATATAGAAGTGTTTCATATAGTATGTTAGCTGTGCTTTTGTGTTAAAACTAAAAGTGCTTCCTATAATACGTTAGCTGAGCTTTTGTGTTAAAACTAACAGTACTTCCTATAGTACATTTGCTGTGCTTTTGTATTAAATATAGAAGTGCTTCCTATAGTACGTTAGTTGTACTTTTGTGTTCAAACTAAAAGTGCTTCATATAACACGTTAGATGTGCATTTGTGTTAAATATAGAAGTGCTTCCTATAGTATGTTAGCTGTGCTTTTGTGTTAAATACAGAAGTGCTTCCCTGCGACGGTAGGTCAAAAATGCTTCATAAGGTACGTCGGGTGTGCACTTTCAAGGAATGTGTTGACCAAGATTAATGGATTTTGTTAGCCATGCTTCCCGCAGCACATCATGTGTCCTTCTGCGCACATTATTCCATGCCTTTTCTGCAATTCTTGACAGAACGTACAATAGGCCACAAGACATTTTTCATTTTTGGTATTAATAACTTCTTTTCATTTTCGGTATTAATAATTTCTGATGTTTCTTTTCAATCCTAGGCCAGAAAATCGCCAAAGTTATCAATGAAATGTACACAGAATTTTTCTCACAGTTTCAACCAGTCATCGAGCAGAAATTGGAGAAGCTCCTTTCACTTGGTAGGGATCTTAGTGCAAATGAACTAAGACCTGCGACCGGGGCATTTATTGTAACTTGCAATAGGACAACTCGAATGAAAAATAAACTTTTTCATCAATCCCTTCAACATATTTTACGCTTCCAAGTTCTAGCACGACAAGCAGTCAAAGTTCTTCCAGCAGTGGCTCGACCAGTGTCCTTCACGCCACATCATACTCCCTGGAAAATTTAAAGGGTTGCTGCGATACCCCTGACCCAGACTCCCAAAATCCGTACGACAAAGAGCAGTCCTAAATTTATATATCTTCATGCCTAAGATCATCAACTCAGATTAAGTTGCTACTGGAGGTGAACAGAATCGACGACAACAAAGACGACATTGATGAACAAGCCAAGATTCATCTGGACAAAGTGCATAACCATCTGCAAAACTGCCTTGATGGCTTGCCGGTTCATGAGCCCTTCGTGCCAACATCTGAGATGCTGGAAAACGGGGCAATTATAATGACAGGTGAAAATTCGTCTGAGTGTTCTGTACTTGCTGAAACCCAAAATTCTGCTCGAGGATCTGATGACCACAACTCTCTGACAAACCCACTAGAAAAACTCTTGGAGGAAATAGCAAAACCTACTGCAACAGAAACATCAGCCTCGCACTATGCGGTTGACAAACAATTACTGACTGGAATTTCAACAGATACACTTGGAGCGCCTGTTTATCACATTGGGAAAATGTCACCAACTACTGCACGACCCAACGGTTCTGACAGCACTCACAACAACTCTTCAACCAACACAAAGAGCCTCATTGTATCCCAACCTGCACAAAAGTCAAACAATGTCACTGGACAACGTTTTTTCGCTGCCGGAAGGTAAGGTCCATCTTGTTTCAACTTTGGGTGACGAGAAGAACATTGCTGAAACAAAACGCACAAGACCTACTTCCTCCCTTGCTCCTACGGTAGAAGTCCCCAGTGATTCTGCCAGCGGTTCTGGCTTAGTACTAGACACGGGGAAAGCAATTCCATCCACTAGTGATGCTCCACTGGTTGCTGCCGCATCTATCAATGCAGAAGACAATAACATTGCAGAAGAACATGAACAATGTACGAAGGAACCACATATTGATCCCACGGACATCGTCCCTATTACCACAAGCGCACATCCACAAGAACCGAAACCACAAATGGTAGCTAACAAGAGGTCCTTACAGCAGTCAGAAGATCCAGGTAACAAGAGTACATGGCCTCATAAGTAAAAAGTTAGGATACTGGAGCCTCCACATAATTCAACAGAAACTGCAAACAACCAATCTCTACATGCTGACAACCGCAGAGGCCTCCTTGATTGTGGATTCATTGATGATCATCAAATATGGTCTGACCCATCAATCTATGAACAACTTGACAGAGTCATTGAACAAAAAAAGAAGCAACCCTTTCATAACCAACTAGCATCCCAACAATGCCAACCTGATATTGTCTCGCACTTGGCCAAGAATTCAAGCTCGTCGGCGAGACCTTCCCTTTCTAACTATCCAGAGCCACCTATGTAAGTGCATCTAGTGCCACCCCTAGTTGGTTTTGGAGTATTGACAACAAACCTGGTTGAGGGACAAATGTGTTTGTGAGAATTGCAGGATAACACAGATAGTAGTCCCTCATTGATTCGGTTTACCTACCGGAGATGACCCCTAAAAATGTGTGAAGATATTGAAGATAATGGTGGTCTGTGAAGCTATTCACCTTGAAGACTATGACATGAGAAGACATCGCATGAAGACTATGGAGCGCGAAGACTTAACTGTTTTGTCGTTTCCTTTTCTTCATTGTTGAGTCATAGGAACCACCGCACTGTTAAGTGGGGTCCAAGTGAAGAAAGTCAGAGTGACTGAAGTGATGCTCAACCAAATCCTATGTCTTCGAGCGAAGAAAATCAGAGCAAATCTTATCTAGAGTCGGATGAGTCAGCTTTACTTGTAGCCCAAGTCAAGTTGCCGCGTGTGTTTGAAATATGACCGTTGGAACACGTGTCAGTTCCTTAGTGACCCAGGATCATTTCGGACAAATCATGTCAGGTTGCCCAGTGGCTATAAATAGCCCACCCCCTACACCATAAATTGGTGGCTGCTCAGAGTTAGTACACGGCTTTTGTCGTTTGAGAGCAACCCACCTCTGAAGCTTTTGAGAGAGAATCCTTGCAAGGGCAAAGCCCAAACCACCCAGAGCCCAAAGAGTGTTTGGCATCACTGAAGTCTTTCTGTCCGCGTGATCTAAAGACTTATTTCACTTGAGGACTGTGAATCCTCCAGCCGGTTAGGCGTCATGTTCTGAGCATGCAAGAGTCATTGTGGATTGCCGGTGAACGAAGTCTGTGAAGGTCTGGAAGTCTACCTTGAAGACTTACCTGAGTGATTGGGCGGGGACTAGGTGTCCTTAGCTCAAGGGGAATAAGGTGAACACACAGTCTTCTGAGTTGAATCTCAGCCTCCCTAACCAGACGTACAGTTGTCACAGCAACTGGAACTGGTCGAACAAATCTCTGTCTCCTCCAAGCGACTGGTTCTATCTCTCACTTCTCTTTACTTGTAGTTTGTCTTCATGAAGTCATTGCTTGCTTGCATCATCTGTTTGACTTCACTGTGTGACTACTTTGTCTGATTGGCTTCATACTATCTTCCATCTTGATCCTTACTACCTAGCTGCTGATAGTCTTCGTGCTTTCACTTCATTGAATACTTGACTATGGCTTGTCTAGTGTAGTCTACCTTCCGCTGCTTACGAATAGTGTCATTTCTATTGTTTGTCTTCAAAACTCCCATGTTTTGAAGACTTTCATAAAAATTGCCTATTCACCCCCCTCTAGCCAATCACTAGCCCTTTCAATTGGTATCAGAGCAAGGTACTCCCTTGTTCTGTGTGATTCGGTTTAACCACCTGGAGTTTTAGCTATGTCGACTACAGGGATAATCAAAGTCTCTACCGCGTGCCCCCTCTTCGATGGCATTGAATATCCCTACTGGAAGAATAAGATGCGCATGCATCTTGAAACCATTGATGTCGATCTGTGGCATGTCGTCAAGAATGGCATTCCTAAGACTGGTGAAGGTGTCACCCCTGCTGATGTCAAGAGGTTCATTCAACTGGACTCTACCGCCAAGAACATCATCTGTGATCATCTGACCAAAGGACAGTATGGTCGTGTGAGTGCTCTGGAAACCTCGAAGCTAGTCTGGGACTGGCTCTCCAAGGTCAATGAAGGTGTCTCAACTCAACGAGATCAAAGGATTAGTGTCCTCTGCAACCTCTTCAACCGCTTCAAGCGACACGACAATGAGAATGTCCAGCTCACATTTGATCGCCTCACTGATATCACAAATGAGCTCCAAGCACTCGGAGCCACTGAGATCACGAAGGATGAAATTGTCAAGACACTACTGAGATCTCTTGACACCTCATTTGACACCTTGGCCCTGATGATACAAGAGCGCCTTGACTTCAAGACTCTCGATTTGTCTGACATACTTGAGAGGCTCAACACACATGAGTTTCAGCTATCTGAGAAACGAGACATCTATGGCCCCAACTATGGCCGAACTCGCGCTTTGAAGGCAAAGGCAGTTTCCTCGTCTGAAGAAGAATCTGACTACAGTTCTGGTGATCCTGAAGACATTGGAAAGGAGCTTGCTATGCTTGTGAAGAAGTTCCAGAAGTTCACCAAGAAGAAAGGCTTCAGAAAGTCTTCACGATCCAGCTCAAGAAATGATGAAGCTTCCACCCATGACAGCAAGAAAAGAACCTGTCACAAGTGCAAGAAACCTGGCCATTACATCTCTGAGTGTCCACAGTGGGACAATGAGAAGAAGAAGAAGAGCAAAGAATATGATTCTGATGACAAGAAGAAGAAGAAATCCTCAAAGTCTTCTTCCAAGTCTTCCTCCAAGTCTTCATCACATAAGAAGAGCTCATCTGGCAAGGCACGTGCTTTTGTTGGCAAGGAGATGGATTCGGAGGAGTCTGCTTCTGAGGAGGCGGTGGAGTCTGAGGAGGAGTCTCACTCTGGTGTTGCGAGTCTGGCTCTAGCTACAGCTTGCGTCGCCAAGTCCATCTTCAACACTGAAGACAATGGCTCCGTCACCAACGCTGATGACAAGGATGACTCGGCTCCCACCTACTGCTTCATGGCACGTGGTGCCAAGGTAAACTCACGCGATGCTTACTTTCAAACATCAAGTGAAGATGACTCTGATGGTGAATCCAAACCTAGTTACAAAAATGCTAAAATTGCAACTGAACAACAGAAAGCTATGGAACATATTCAAAAATTGTTAGACAAAAGCGACGACCTGTTGGACGCGGAAATGACTAAGACTCAGTCCTTAATTGAAGACATAAAAAATCTTCATGTTAAGTACCAGGAACTTGAAGGTCGACACGAAACGGTCTCAACCTCTCATGAAAAGCTTTCCTATGATTATCTTCAAAGGATGCAGGAACTCGAGAGATTGAGATTGGATAATGAAGATCTTCAAAAGTAAAACGAGTCACTCCGCGCTCAATAGACTAGTCCCGCTCAGGAAGGATTTGAACCACCATGTTTAAAATGCATTGAGCGTGATAACGCTGCCTCTGTTGCTGAATGTTCTACTTCTACCCCTGTTACAATGTATTCAATTGCTAATGTGGTAACTAACCCCTCTGCTGAGGACACCGCTACTATTGCTGATGAGAATGCTAGGTTGAAGACACTGCTTGAGACAGGGATGTACAAAAGTCTCAAAGGGCATCAGACATTATGTGATGTCCTCAAAAAGCAGATTCTGAACTGAAACCCTAGGAAAGAGGGTGTTAGGTTCGAGAGGAAAATGAATGTTAACGGATCTTACTGGATGCCTGAGCAGTACCCCAAAACCACATGGGTTGCTGCAAAGGAACCTTCAGTGGATCCATCCACCCTATTTGGTTTCACTTGTGCTAATCCTATCATCATTGATGAATCCTTTGATGCAAACTATAAACTGTTCAAAAATCAGAATGACGAAGTGTTTGCCAGATATATTGGTACTAACTGCAGGAATGGGCCACCTATGAAGGAGATATGGGTTCCCAAAAGCTGTCTTCAGAATCTTCTAGTAAATGTCATCATGACACCAACTGTGAAGAAGACAAACCCCATATCAAAGGCTTCATATGGTCCAAAAGCTTCATACAAACTGGGGACTCATCCGAGTCACCCTAACGTCAATGTTTTGTAGGGAAATCATACTCAGACCCATGAATATGAGCGTGTTTCATTAAACCGCTATGTTCATAGAACAAAAAACTTTTCTGCTTATTCTTATGAGTATTATTCACCTCCTGCAAGGCTATTTACTAGGGATTCAAAGCGGAAGTTCTCAGATGTTGCACTAAGACTCATTGATTCTAAGCCACCCCTAAAGATGTGGGTGGTTAAGAAAACTTAACTCTCTTTTGTAGGGAAAGGTCTCCATCCGGAAATCAAAGGCGTCCAAAGCTAATGCTGGAGACCTTAAAAATCTTGTTGGGCGCAAGATAAAATGCCCAAATGGTCTTACTATGTATTTCGTTCTGGGATTCCTTGAAACTCATCCTATCTATCCTAAGCAAGACCTGAATTTCCATGTTCCACTTGTTCGTCAAATGTTTCTGCTTCACAACTTGCTTGGTGAAGCCTGTCCCCCAAACTGCACTGTAGGCTACGACACCTCATGCTTCAGAATGGATTATGGACAGTGGATGCACTAATCAGATGACTAGCGATCGAAGTCTTCTGATGGATTCAACGCTACGTACATCAAACAAGAGTCACATCACATTTGTAAACACTGGTAAAAGCAAGGCATTGGGTGTAGGTAGAGTTGCAATATCAAGGGATCAACACATGGATAAAGTGATGCTTGTTGAATCCCTCGGTTTCAACTTAATGTCTGTCTCAATGCTTTGTGACTTAAACATGATTGTGCTATGTGGAAAATATCGTTACCTTGTACTGATGGAATCTGACAAGTCTCTAGTCTTTGAAGTGTATCGAAAAGATGATCTGTATATGGTAGATTTCTCAGTAGGACCGCAGATGGCCGTATGTCTTCTAGCAAAAGCTTTAGAATGCTGGCTTTGGCATCGAAGGCTAGGGCATGCTGGCATGAGGAACTTGCACACTATCGTGAAGAAGAAGCATGTTGTGGGCATCGAAGGCGTCAAGTTCAAGAAGGATCATATGTGTGGTGCCTGCGAAGCTGGAAAGATGACAAGAGCCAAGCATCCCTCGAAGACAATCATGACTACATCTCAACCCTTCGAGCTGCTACACGTGGACTTAATTGGCCCTACTCATTACTCTACTCTCTATGCTACTGCTTGCCTCTATGGCTTTGTCATTGTTGATGATTACTCTCGATATACTTGGGTGCATATAATCCTCTACAAGACTGAAGTGCAGGATGTCTTCAGAAGGTTTGCCAATCGTTCCATGACGAACTATGGCGTCAAGATCAAGCATATAAGAAGCGATACCGGCACTGAGTTCAAGAACACCGGCCTCGACCTTTACTTGGACACCCTGGGTATCACTCATGAGTTCTCTGCTCCTTACACACCTCAGCAGAATGGCATCACGGAGCGCAAGAACAGAACCCTTATTGAGATGGCCTGAACGATGCTTGATGAGTACAAGACTCCACGGAAGTTCTGGCCTGAAGCCATTGATATTGCGTGCCACATCATCAACTGTGTTTATCTTCACAAGCTCCTGAAGAAAACATCCTATGAACTCCTAACTGGTAAGAAGCCAAATGTCAGCTACTTCAGAGTATTTGGTGCTAGGTGCTGGATCAAGGATCCACATCACACTTCAAAATTTGCACCGAAAGCACATGAAGGTTTTATGCTTGGTTACGGAAAGGATTCGCACTCCTACAGAGTCTTCAACCTCTTTCACTATAAAGTGGTTGAAACTGTGGATGTGCAGTTCGATGAGACTAATGGCTCGCAAAGAGAGCACCTGCCAAATGTGCTAGATGAAGTTCCTCCTAGTGAATCTATCAAGCTCATGGGTACTAGATAAATCATACCGTTCGAACCTCAGGCTGACGATGAACTCATCATTGCACCAAGTCAACCAGAAGACAATGCTTAGCCTGAAGTCAATACTGAAGTTGAAGATAATGATCCACAAGGGCAAAATCTTCGTCCAGTACATCCTCGTGTTGCTAATGAAGTTCAGATTGAAAAGATAATTGACAACATCAATGCACCTGGTCCACTCACTCGTTCAAGGGAAACGCAAAGAGCAAATCAGCTAACAAACTTATGTGGGCATTTTGCATTCGTCTCAATCTCTGAACCCAAGAAAGTTGCTGAAGCCTTCATGGAATTTGAATGGATTCAAGCCATGCAAGAAGAGCTTCAACAGTTCGAGCTGAACAATGTGTGGGTACTAGTCAAGCATCCTGATCCTCGTAAGCACAATATAATTGGCACAAAATGGATATATCACAACAAGAAAGATGAGCATGGTCAAGTTGTCAGAAACAAGGCTCGTCTTGTTGCACAAGGATACACTCAAGTGTAAGGGATTGACTTCGATGAAACATTTGCTCCGGTGGCTAGGCTTGAAGCCATTCGCATACTTCTAGCCTACGCAAATCATCACAACATCCTTCTGTATCAAATGGGCGTGAAGAGTGCCTTTCTCAATGGAAAGATTTAAGAAGAAGTATATGTTGCACAACCTCCTAGCTTTGAAGATCCAAAACATCCTGATATGGTATACAAGCTCAACAAGGCACTGTATGGCCTCAAACAAGCCCCTCCTTCTTGGTATGACACACTCAAAGACTTCCTGAAGAGCAAAGGCTTCAAACCTGGTTCACTAGATCCTACTCTCTTCACGAAGACATATGATGGTGAACTGTTTGTGTGCCAAATCTATGTGGATGACATTATCTTCGGCTGCACCAACAAGAAATGCAGTGATGAGTTTGGTCACATGATGCAAGAGCAATATCAGATGTCCATGATGGGCGAACTAAAGTTCTTCCTGGGTCTCCAAATCCATCAGCAACGCAATGGCATCTTCATCTCTCAAGAAAAATATCTTTTGCCTGAAATAGTTTGGAATGCAAGACTGCAAAGGATACACGACGCCAATGCCAACCAAAAGTCATCTGAGTCCCGACACCAATGGTAAAGAGTTTGATCAAAAGGTATACCGCTCCATGATTGGTTCTTTACTTTATTTATGTGCATCTAGGCCAGATATAATGCTTAGTGTTTGCATGTGTGCCCGATTCCAAGCAGCACCAAAGGAATCGCATCACTTAGTCGTGAAGCGAATTCTTTGATATTTGGCTTACACCCCAACACTAGGATTATGGTATCCAAAGGGCTCAGAGTTTGATCTAGTTGGATTCTCAGATGCTGATTATGCATGTGAAAAGGTTGACCGCAAGTCCACATCAAGCACATGTCACTTTCTGGGACGATCACTTGTCTGTTGGTCTTCAAAGAAGCAGAACTGTGTATCTCTCTCCACTGCTGAATCTGAATACATTGCTGTTGGGTCTTGCTGTGCTCAGCTTTTCTGGATGAAGCAAACTCTCAAGGATTATGGCATTCACCTGAAGAATGTGCCACTCTACTGCGATAATGAAAGCGCCATCAAGATAGCCAACAACCCAGTTCAGCACTCAAAGACAAAGCACATTGAGATTTGTCATCACTTTCTTAGAGATAATGTCATGAAGGAAGATATTGATATCATTCATGTCAACACTGAAGAGCAATTGTCTGATATCTTCACAAAGCCCTTGGATGAGAAAATGTTTTGAAAGTTGCGGTGTGAGCTAATATCTTGGAATCCTCAAATATCCTGTGAATTGGACACACATCCTAACACTTATGCATTTTGATGACTTTGATGTGCAACACGCGAAGAAACGTATATCTTCAATCAATGAAGACATACACTCTAAGTGTGAATACATTAATGCGGAATTTGACTTCAGAGCGCCACGATAATTGTGCGCCGTGTCTGGGTCTAATACTTCCTATATGGTGGGTAACGCCACCACCAAACTTTTGTTTGAAGTGTTTCCCTTGGCGTTATGTTTGCTAAGTCTTCGAAATTGATTAGTCTTCATCCTTGACTTAAGTTCATATTTATCTTCATTTGGTCGTATACTAGTTAAATACGTACCTGTGTTCTGTCCTCTACAACATTCACTTATAGCTATGGTTTCGTGCTGAATCTTTTGATCTAAGTGAATGTGATCGGACCCTAACCAATCTATGCTTCTACCTCAACTCTATCTGTCAAAATCATATGTATTCTATTGAAAAATGTCGATTGTCTTCACTGAAGACCTTGTCAGCTGAAGTCAATCTGACAAACATTTATATCTGTTTTAATGCTCTATCTTTATTGCCTGAAATCCGAAGAATTCGGAATGACCACTCCGACAATCCAGGCGTGCGTGGGAACATGGAAAAACTTCCAAGGTGTTGCATGCTTGCCACGTGTCCTACAGATGTGAACTGCCAGGGGCACCTGCGTAATTGTGCTGTGCTGTCCCTTTCCTTATAAATACCCATCCCATCACGGTCAAAATCCTTCTTCCACCTCGCCACCTCTCGCAAACCCTAGCGCCACCGCTAGCTCTCGACGATGCCGACGACGAAGCGCTTCCTTGCCGCGACCTCACCGACATTGTCCTCACGCCGTCCGCGGACCTCATCTTCTCCGCCGCCGCCGTAGGTGTATTTCGTCGCCAAGTTAGGGCACATGAGATCGAACTGCTCGGCCTCCAACTTCGATTCGTCTAGCAGTTCTATGTGTGGTAATTAAAACTCACTTTTTACCGTCTTTTTGATCTGGTAGATTCATCCTTCTTTACCAAAAGTGGTTTCTATACTTCAAAATTGAATCTGTCCAGTTCTGCATCTCATCTTATGCCTAGTCTGTTCACTTATGCTTCTCTACAAGTCTGATTCCTCACTTGTACCTATTCTTGGATTCGTACAAATCTGTAACCGACTCAAAACAAATAAGTGAATGGCTTCGCGTTATGAGGTCAATGTCTTCAAACTGATTTATCTTCAAAATCTTCTGATAATGCATATGACCTCTTCCCCTTCCTTCGCACCTCTAATGTTGTCACAGGTACATGTCCGTGGGAGAATCCCTTGGTTCTCATAGTCTGCATTCATTTGCAGAGTTCTTACAGAGTCACATAAATTCTCCTGAAGCCAGTTCCTGTTTGTCCAGTCGTCAGAAGCCTTTGCATGTTCTGAAGCCATTCACTTTAAGCTTCATGGCTACTGAAAATCAGCTAGAAAGGGTGGCAAATAGCACCGTGCGAATACGTCCAAGGATTTGCCACCAGATCTGCATGAGATGTACAAGACCGACCCTGAAGAAACCTATGGTGAACGCAAAACTCGAATCCAATGGATTCGAAGATATTGGGTTGAAGAATGGTTCAAATACAGATTTGTCATGGCTGAGTATGCCGAGAAGAATGCTATCAAACGGCCCTGGGGAGATATATTGTACAAAAATCTTCAACCCCAGTCCTGCTCTGAAGCCATTCAACAAGAATTATATCCTTGTATGGTATGCGGCCCAGAACCAGAGAATGCTGACCCCTCATCTCTGCTGTGGTGTCGAGATGACAATCTTTTCAAACGCAACTTCCAGTTTGCTAAAGATTCTGCTGTGAAGAACAAGAAGGCATTTGGACTTGACTTCGACCCTGGTCCTTCTTCTCCACGGGAAGATGCACCCGTGAAGCCAGTGAAAACAGGATCGGCCCCTTCTACAACTGTGAAGGCCTCCTCTCACACATTGCCGTCCAAGGTGCAAATGTGGATCACTCTGCTGATGATGCAGATTCTAATGAAGCTCCAGCTCCTCCTAAGCCGCAGAAGCAAAAGAAATCTAAGGCTTCAAAACCTTCTGCTGCACCAAAGGCTTCACGAGTGAAGCCACTTGCAACTGCTCCTCCTGCACCAAGTTACTCTGAAGATCAATCTCGGGTCTCCAAACGGAAAGAGAAGCCTCAGAAGAAAACTGTTCAGAGGTCCAGTCAAGCACTAACACTAGCTGTCGTTCTAAGGAACGAATCTGAAGCCATTGATCTGTCGTCAGATGACGAGTTTGGTGATGATGCTCTTGAGCAGCTGATAAAGAGCAAGCAAGAGGCGGAGATCTTCAATGATCTACCCCTCTTCGATGTGAACATCCTGGACAACTTCATTGATGAGTGGTTTGACAACCCTGATCTCAGTTTTGATGATCTTCAGCTCCCAATTGGCATCAGCGTCGCCTTCCAAGGCGCCATTGCTCCTGAGCTGGCTCTGGCTCAGAAGATTGTCGAACTGAGAAACAAAATTGACTATGAGAAAGAACAATTCAAGAAGCGCATGGCCAAGCTTAGTGTGGCTGATATTCAGAAATTCAAACTAATGTTGAATGACCTCAAGGAGGCATTTTGCAAGAAACGTGAAGTAGCCGAAGGCTCTCGGGAACGGATGAAGAACCTAGCTGCCAAGTGTGTTCAAGCTTACAATGAGGCTGAGAAGCGCAAGGCACTTGGGCATCCTGGCATTGACCCCAAGCTTGCTGCCAAAAAGAAGATGTCTACTGTGGCTCCAACTGAAGCATCAAGGTAGGAAGAACCTCGTATTGTCTTCCTAGCCAGCATGACAGGCTCGAAGCCTAAGGTCCCCACAGTGGCTTCAGAACTGAAGAAAACCAGGGCAGCTGAAGCCAAAGCCAGGAAGCGCAAGTTCAAGAACACCACTCATGACACTCCCTTGCCCAAGAAGAGAAAGATCAAGAAGAAAGATCGGGCTGCTCCCAAAGAGCCCCTCATTATCGAGCCCCTATCTTATGCTCGTCCTGCGTCCGAAAACCGAGAGCGTCAACTGATAGTTCATGAGCCTGCTTCCCTAGAGGCTCCTGAAGCTCAAGAAGTTCCAGTTGTTGACCCCATCACGACTAAAGACATTGGTCCCCAAGACAATGTATTTGATGATGAAGTCCTTCCTCATATTAAGCGCCAAATAGTATCATCGCATGTTCTTACGAACAGCGAACTCATCAGTATTAGTCGTCCTTTGACGCCAATCTCTCAGGATGCATCATGAGCTGATCACCCCCAACCAGCAACCCCAATTCAAGACTCACCAAGTACACCCCGTCCTCCACCAGCGCAAGTCACCAGCCCAATGGTGAATGACGACAATTACATGGAGACCACACCATCACCAAAAGTGTCGCCCGTGTTTCAATGGCTTCGCAAAGGCCAGAGGCCATCGCTCTCCATGACAACCATCACAGAAGAAGATTCTCACCAGTCCAGCTCTGTGGCACGTCAAGTGTTCCCTGAAGACAATCCTTCTATGACGATTCTCATGTCAGAAGCTAATGCTACTGAAGAGATTCCGACTGCATCAGCCTATGAAAGACAAGAAGAAGAACATGCTGCTACACCCCCTACCAACCAAGAAGTTGTTCTCGAGGAGAACGTATCTGTGCCCGACCCGCCAGCTACTCAAGTGGAGGTTCAAAATCCTGAGGCGGCCACAAACAACACTACTGACGCCAATGACGTTGTCATGGCTGAAGCTAATGTGGCGCCTACAGTCAACACCATGCATGAAGCCAATGATGCACCTACCACCGATGTGCAGCCTGACGCCATTGCAAATGCCTCAGCTCCTGTACCGCCACCAAGGCCACACACTATTGAGCAAGCATTCTATCAAGGTGAGCTGGTCCCTATCAGATGGCCAATTCTGATTCCTGCGCCTGCACCCGGACCTCAGTTTGACTATCATGTGGAGCACATGCCTCAGGTTCAGAAGCCAAAACCAAGGTTGCCTCGGTTCCCAGGTACTGCATCTGCACCAGGATCATTTAATGTCAATGGCTTCATTGCAAACAACACCTTCTTTGATAGAGCCAAGAACCCATATTCCAAGCCAAGAATATCATCTGATCGGTTTTGGAGTTATCAGCAACGCAGCTACTACTCATGTGTTCTATACAACCAAGGGCGCATATTTCCTCATATGCGTTTGGATTCCGAAGCCATTGCTGGCCTGCCCTGCTTAGAAGAAGCACTTGACTGTTTCAGAGATGCAGGCCTTCTCCATTTTGTCACTGATAAGGAGAATTGGAATGAAGAGCTTCTGCTACAATTCTATGCAACTCTCCACATTCGCGGCTACAACGGGGATCCCAAGACATGGGTCCTTAAGTGGATGACAGGAAATGTACATCATGAAGCCAAAGCTTTTGATCTTATTGAGCTTACTGGCCTGTCCACTCCCGATGAACTCTATGAACCTGGTTGTCAGCTTCACCGCGATGCATTGGAGAGCATCTTTCAGAAGCCAGAGCCCAACATGAGCCAAATGCTGAGCATGATGAAGCCACTACCACAGGGTGCTGAATATCTCAAGGAATTCTTTGTTGAAGACCTAGAGTATCTGCCCCGCACCATCTATCACATCATTAGGCGAACTCTATGGCCCATCAAAGGATATTCTTCCTCAGCAAAGCTTGAAGGTACAATGAAGACATTGGTCTTCTATATTCTCAATGGCAAAAGCTTCAATGCTCAGGATTTCTTCATTCGTCAATTTTCTGCATCTGGCTCAGACATATTTGGACTGAAATTCTATGCTCCATGGGTTATGCGTCTGATCAAGCTTCACTCCGCTGTTAACTATCAGCCTTCTGCACACAACCATCTTATATTCCTGCCAGAGGTTGACATGTCAGTCGAAGCCATATACCCAGAGCCTGCCAAGGAGGCAATATATCTTCACAATGTCGATCATCAAAGTTTTTCTCAGCATGTTGAAGGCATTCAAGCTGTTGGTCGTGTCTATCCGCTTGCTGGCAATACTCGTCGTGCTCGTACTGAAGCCACAGAAAGAACTATTGCTCAAAGGCCACGAAAGCAATCTCGTGTGCTCAATGATTGAGAACTTCTCGTGGCCTTGCATCAAAAACACGACAAGCATCCTTTCTGGCTAAAGCGTCGGATGCAAAGCCTCTTGGTGGATGTCAATCGCATTCGCAACCTTGCCACCAAGAATGCCTTTGTCACTCATGAAACTAGTCAGAGGGCATGGAAGAGTTTGACGTTGCTCAGTGCTGAAGCTGATCTTCAAGACGATGGCTTCACAGAAAGATTCAAGTTCGACACCACTCCATCCAGGAATGCCGTCCTGCATCGAACCCCGTCCCTTGAAGATTCTAATTACTCCTCCTCTGCAGCAACTGTACATGCCAGAGTCCTCGATGACGCCGATGATGCTACTTCACCACCTCCATCCTCAGCACGTGTCGACACTGCACCAAGTTCTTCTGCACCACCAAACCTTAACGCCGACCCTGCTACCTCACCTACTCCTCATGGAAACGAGTAGCGACTATGTCTTCAAACCTTTTTGGTCCTTACTAACAAAAGGGGGAGAAGCATATGTTGATAGTCTTCAAGAGGGTCCTTATGGGTGGTTGCTATATTTTTGCCAAGTGTTTACAACTCTCTCTTTTGATACAGTTGGTTCTTTGGGTTGTAACACTTAAACTCAATGGCCGTCTGCTACTTTTTGTGCTATTCTGTGATGCGATGATAAATCCTGCATGAAGCCATTCCGCAGATGTCCATTTCTCATTATGCATGTCATTACTTCTATATATCTGTTCATGCATGATGTATTGTCTTCATATGGTGAAGAGGATCTCCACAAGTACAACCTGCCATGTGCATTTGCATTCCAACGCAAAATATCTATATGCACATCTTCAGGGGGAGCCTGTTTACCATCTATATGACAATATCTTAATCCTTTACAATTTCACATACTTTTATCCCCGTTGAAAACTTCAACCAGTTTGTCATCAATCACCAAAAAGGGGGAGATTGTAAGTGCATCTAGTGCCACCCCTAGTTGGTTTTGGAGTATTGACGACAAACCTGGTTGAGGGACTAATGTGTTTGTGAGAATTGCAGGATAACACAGGTAGTAGTCCCTCATTGATTCGGTTTACCTACCGGAGATGACCCCTAAAAATGTGTGCAAACATTGAAGACAATGGAGGTCTGTGAAGCTACCTTGAAGACTATGACATGAGAAGACATCGCATGAAGACTATGGAGCGCTAAGACTTAGCTATTTCGTCGTTTCCTTTTCTTCTTTGTTGAGTCATAGGAACCACCACACTGTTAAGTGGGGTCCAAGTGAACAAAGTCAGAGTGACTGAAGTGATGCTCAACCAAATCCTATGTCTTCGAGCGAAGACAATTAGAGCAAATCTTATCCAGAGTCGGATGAGTCAGCTTTACTTGTAGCCCAAGTCAAGCTGCCGCGTGTGTTTGAAATCTGACCGTTGGAACACGTGTCAGTTCCTTAGTGACCCAGGGTCATTTCGGATAAATTAGGTCGGGTTGCCCAGTGGCTATAAATAGCCCACCCCCTACACCATAAATTGGTGGCTGCTCAGAGTTAGTACACGGCTTTTGTCGTTTGAGAGCAACCCACCTCCGAAGCTTCTGAGAGAGAATCCTTGCGAGGACAAAGCCCAAACCACCCAGAGCCCAAAGAGTATTTGGCATCACTGAAGTCTTTCTGTCTGCGTGATCTGAACACTTATTTCACTTGAGGACTGTGAATCCTCCAGCCAGTTAGGCGTCACGTTCTGAGCATCCAAGAGTCATTGTGGATTGCCGGTGAACGAAGTCTGTGAAGGTCTGGAAGTCTACATTGAAGACTTACCTGAGTGATTGGGCGAGGACTAGGTGTCCTTAGCTCAAGGAGAATAAGGTGAAGACACTGTCTTCTGAGTTGAATCTCAGCCTCCCTAACCAGACGTACAGTTGTCACAGCAACTGGGACTGGTCGAACAAATCTCTGTCTCCTCCAAGCGACTGGTTCTATCTCTCACTTCTCTTTACTTACAGTTTGTCTTCATGAAGTCATTGCTTGCATCTTCTGTTTGACTTCACTATGTGACTACTTTGTCTGATTGGCTTCGTACTATCTTCCATCTTGATCCTTACTACCTAGCTGCTGATAGTCTTCATGCTTTCACTTCATTGAGTACTTGACTATGGCTTGTCTAGTGTATTCTACCTTCCGCTTCTTACAAGTAGTGTCATTTCTATCGTTTGTCTTCGAAACTCCCATGTTTTGAAGACTTCCATCAAAATCGCCTATTCACCCCCCTCTAGTCGATCACTAGCCCTTTCAACCTATACCCAGCAGATCAGGATCAATGTCAGGCGGTAGCCACCTCACACAGGCTATTGATACGTCATACTCTACAGCTTTAACTCAAACTGTCTTGTCCCAAAGTTTACCAACAACTCCCTTGTCCCAACACTACAACCAACCAGCTCCTAGTATGAAAAACCACTTCTACCGACATCTTGGTGCTCAGAATAACGGCGGTTCAAACATTAACCAGCACTCACCTTATGCGATGAACAACCAAAGTCACAAGCAGTACCAGCAACAAACCCCTGTCGGTAATGCCCACTACCCCCAACACAATGATGCTCAGAATAACAACACTACACTATGCCAACAACGCCAACCTGAAGAGCAAAACCATCAGCAACCACACAGAGGTGAGTCTAATGGGCAAAGTTATAGTGCCTTGCAACAACAGTTCAACAGCATGCAGTATTTCGGCCATCCTCTACAGCATTTTCCAACAGATATTCCTTCGAGCTCAACCGGTGATCCAACTGTCAGAACATTAGAACTACGCGTGCAGCACCAACCACAAGGCCTAATGTTCCAAAGAAACAACAATTATAATGAGGGTCATCTGCAACTTAGTAATGGTCAATTGAACTCCGGTGGTCATGTCTTCTAGCCTCATCAACATCATTCTCAACTAGAACAGTCTTGATTCACTGACCAAGGAAATGACCATCAAGATCACTGCCAACTTTTGGAAATAAGAGACTCTACAATGGAGAAGAAAGAAGTGTATGAAACAATCATCGACAATACGCCAGGTGTCAAGCAAAATGATAGGTTCGTTGTTCCTGTTACACTACAGTTTTGGTCCCTTCGTTTACCAATGCAATGTATTCTGCCTGAAGCTATCATATTCAAGTATTTCGGCTCGATTCTTCTACTATTGGAATTGAATGCTAATCATTTCCTCTTATGTTAAATAAAAAATCATACAATTTAAAATTCATTTATTTATTTTGGTAGAAAGAGGATATTCTTTGTCGATCGACGTTGGGCCGACCATCGAACTTTAGGCTTGTCAATGAAGGTATACGGATATATCAACTCATTCGTGGTCGACGCTTACTCAACGTTGCTGATGAAAGAACAATTCTATGGACATCCAACACTTGTGCACAAGCATATAATGTACATGGACGCTTCTGTAAGTTCTTGCATCTCATAAATAATAATAACAAACCACATATACTACTACTACCACACTGACTGACACAACTTTAATTTTCTGCAGGATAAATTTCAAGTTCTGGGAGCAAGCATTGAACTACTCAAGGAACACATTGTGGAAAAAACTATTGGGTATAGGCTGCCCAACAAATCTAACATCGTGAGTTAACCCTACTCACTCTATCTGCCCAGTGTTTGTCTTTGATTCTACCATTTTTTCTTGTTATAGTGATATTATTCCCTATTAATTATTTCAGGTCTTAATACCTGTGAGAAAGGAACCACATATTATCTACCTCATCATCGTGAGTCTTGCAATGCATCACTTCGAAATTCTGTGTCCTTATATCAATTG
The DNA here is from genome assembly GCF_002162155.2 of Triticum dicoccoides. Lineage (NCBI taxonomy): Eukaryota > Viridiplantae > Streptophyta > Magnoliopsida > Poales > Poaceae > Triticum > Triticum dicoccoides. The sequence goes on along the minus strand of NC_041389.1, from coordinate 336,510,573 downwards.
CGACGGTATAAAGGAACACTCAGACATTGTCATCGAAAACTTCAAGAGAGCTTACCGTTCTGCTTACAACAACCATCCTCACACCATGGCCTCCTTTCATGTCAAACCTGTGCAGAGTGTATGTAACTCAGACAGAGAGTGAGTTTCTTTTAACTGTAGCTCTACCTCATTTAAAAAATGCATTTTTTTGTTCCCGTACACATACCATATCTACTGTTCACCTTCTAATCACTAACGTTAATGCTCTCAATTTTTCAGGGATGACAGTGCTATTTACACCATGCATTTGATGCCGCTCATTAATTTGAATAATAATTCACTTTATAAAGTAGGTCCACTCTCATTGACAACACATCAACATATGTTCATCCAAGCCAGCTAAACAATATGTTTTACAATAAATTTTATTAGCTTGCACGGTTATGTGTTTGCAGATCAATGTGAAACAGATGAGAGAACAACTAACTTACAAAATGATAACATCCAACTACAACACATGCCATGTATTTGAGGCACTGAGCATCATCCTCGACAAACACAATATCAGGCGCGAAAGAAGAAGAGTTGGAAGAAGATGACTACTGCTTAAATGTGCCTTAATTTGGCTGGAGCCATGCGAACATTATTTCAGCCATATCGACTCATGTAATCACAACAATGTTTCAGCTATTTTTGTGTCGGTCCAAGATATCTGCTATGGATCCCATTAAACACAGTTGTGCATTCAAAAATGGTCAAGTCTTAACTTCATAAACAGCAAACATTATAAATAATAATCGTAGTTTTTCCAAAAGTTATAAACATGATATTCAAGACATCACTTCCTTGCACTAGAACACCACTCACTTCGAGTAGACATAATAAAAGAAACAACTGCAACACAAAGAAAAAACACTATCTATTCGTAAGCATAATGGGGGTCACAGAGGCACTGTCGTGCCTCTTATCCACGTAGAACGTGCCTCTCTTACCACAGACAACTAAGCTGACACACACTAGTGCGCCAACAGTTAACACAGGACCGTCCGCTCTCGATAGCTTAACACTGGTCCCTCTCCAAGCCAACGAGTCATGGAAGCACGACCGTGACTCAAGTTAACGTAAGAAGAATAATCCTCTGTGATAGACGACTAAACTGAAAAAATACCAAAACAGAAGAATGACCGTGACTTCAACTGTAAAAGGCCGTGACCTCACAAGTTTCACCCACGAGTCTCTCTCAGAAAATAAGTGAAAGCAAATGTTTCGAAAGAAAAGCACGGTCGTGCCTTTGAATAACATCTTAGACGTGCCTCTCCAAGCGAACGTGTCAGAAGAAGCATTTGCGAACGACAGACAGAACTCTGACTCAACATAACATACGATGTGCCTCCACTAACTAGACAGACGTGACTTCACTAGCAGACTAACTAGAAATACTATAGAACATACAACAATGACAGTGACTCATACTAACATAACGCAGTGCCTCTCTGAATTAAGTACCCAAAGCAAGTATAACGCCTCTGCCAAACATACGACAATGCATCCAATACCTTGACGGCCATGCCTTTCAAAATCAAAGTAATTGGAACACAGAAATGCAACCGTCGCTAACACAAAACTCCCACAGCAAGTATCACCCTGGATTACCATCCCTAAAACAGGCAACATATATTGAAACAAACAACACAATGAGAAAATCTAAAGAATCTTAAACACACTCAAGCTCTGCATAAAAAAAATTCAAACACACAACCACAACCGTATATTCAATATGAAAACAACCGTGCCAAACATAGTACGAACACAAAGTGAAAGTAACGCCCCTACCTGTCAGTGTGACCATATTGAGTGAAGAACTGAAGCAGCTAGCAAACTAATAACACCAGAGCATGCCTTGCCTAAAACAAAAACAATGCCTCCCTAAGCAGACGATTGTGCGCTGCCTAGATTGACGAAAGTGCACATCTGAGTGCTCCTCTTAATACATCTCATCTTATACCAACGCGTAGCAAAAAATCATAGAGGAAAATATTCTTGAAGGAACCCAATCAAGAGGAAAACATAATGGAACGAAAATAAAGTTAAATTTCCAAACTACTCAACTCCATCCGGTTCAAAATAAAACTACCACAATTAAAAATTCATCGGCCAATGTAATATTAAACCATACAATAACTATCAAATAACCAACTCATGACACATTACATCTTGCCAGCACTTCCACCTAGACTACTCCTCAGAAACGTCCTCGCCATCTGAGATTAGGAAGACAGCGATGATGCAGGATGTCCCTCATCGACAGAAACCGGCGGTATAGCTCATAATTCACATACCCTTCCTAAAGGAAAGTAAAATAAAAACATGAATACACAAAAAAACATACTGTTCTTGCAACAAAGGCAGAAACTAACGACGATGAAATCTTCACTTGCAGTAGCTCCATATTTCAGGTGATCGAAGGTAAGTGGCTTCCAATCCCAGTAGTGACGAAGAAGTTCTGGAAAAGATGACTCCAGCTTCGAATAAGATTCGTCAATGATGGCTCCTACTAAGGCCTCCATAGAGTCTCTTTCTTCGCCACCTTTGATCATGAACTTCTCTTGGATGTCGATGTGGTACCCTTCTGGAATTCTGATGAAATCTTGAAAACGAGCATCTCTAATATTCCCGACCTCCACACTAGAGAAAGTTATACCTCTATTCTCAAGGAAATTCTTTAGGGCAGGGCACTCCGTCCTGGCCTTGCAGAAGTGATAGAGCAAAACATGATTCTGCATCGCCAGTTACATGACGGCGACTTTTATATGCCCATAACAATCCTTTCGTGTGAACTCCATGCCGAGACCAACAAACCTGTACTTCTTCTCGCGCAACTAGTCCTCGTACAAGGCAATGATCTCCTCCACCTTGCCAGGCTCATTGGTGTACCACACGTCGAGCTTCGTGTTACCATCGGCAACTATCGGATGGTACTCAGTGGTGTTCAAAAATTCGTCCATGGAAGCGAGCAGCAAGGGGCCAATGGAGATTCCTGAGACCCTACGACAAGGTTGGGGAGTGGTGAGGAGGATGGGAACTGCCTGATGTTCTGTGGCTACAATACGACATGGAGACCTCACAAACACGACCACTATTTAACCTTGGCAAGGGACATTTGAGTTACCATGCGCATTAACGTGTGAACTAGGAACAACGAATAGATGGTTATGCTTCCGCAGCTCGTAGAACCATGCACTTTGTAAAGTCACGGCTGTGCACAAATATTTGATGCTGCATAGAAATTGAGGAGCCTCTAACTTTATTTTACGGTAACTGACACACTGAATAGTCACATCGAATAGCCGCCACATCGATCATCAATTCCTCCTTTGAACAAAGACCACCGATGAAAGAATCCAGTGAAGCAAACGAACAGCCTGTCGTACACCTTAGATCCGAAGGCCAAAACTCATCCGTGCCTCATCTAGTTAGATTCACAACATCTGTCCCTCAATAGTCAAGGCTGCTTTCATGTGAGGCCCGGGTATGCAGGCACAAGGCGCACATATGCATATGCAAAAAAGAGAGGTGGCAGAGGTATCGGTGAGAACACTCTGTTCGAGAGGCACGGTTGCGAACTCTCAAGAGGGACAGCCATGTGACACCGCAGGCACATAGAGTCATGGCGTGTAGCATGTGAGATACATCAATACAAGAAGCAAATCAACGGCAGAAGTCAGAGAGCCACACTTTTAAAGTCCCCGGAGGCACGGGCGTGTAGAAGCACAGGCACGATGAGTCACAGCCACCGCATCCCTTGCGGACGGGCGTCTGGCACCACAAGCACGTAGAGTCACAGCCAGCGTGTCCCCTGAGACACGCGAATGCAGGTACAGGAGGCACATAACTGCAGCGTATACATGACGGAATTGCGGCTTCTCGGCACACAGGCACGGCTTTGGAAATGGCGTTCTCGAAGCATGGGTACAAACCAGCTGGATGCACAAAAGAGTGGTGGCAGAGGCACGGTTATGTAGTTTGAAGAGAAACTGCCGTGTGACACCAGCACATAGAGACATCACATGTGTCACGTGAGGTACATGAATAGCGGAAAAGAAGCCACGCGAGTGAAGCCTCCGCAGACACGGATGCTGGGCTTCTTGAGGCATGGTCCCGAAGAACACAAAGACAGGAAACTGAAATGTTGCCTCGTACGTTAGCAGATGTGCCACTCTTGTGCGAATGTGTAAAACACAACAATACAAACACAATCAAATGATGCTGAATATAAGCCAAACAAAAAACACGCTTCTCCCAAACAATACATATGTGTCCCCTCACGGACGGACGTCTACACCAGAGGCACGTAGAGTCACAGCGAGCATGACACCTGAGACACGCAAATGCACATACAGAAGACGCAGAATTTAAGCGTATACAGTCACGGAATTGCGGCTTCTTGTAGTTCTCGAGGCACGGATACAAACCAGCTGGATGCACAAAAGAGTGATGGCAGAGGCACGGTTGTGTAGTCTGAAGAGAAACTGCCGTGTGACACCAGCACATAGAGACATCACGTGTGTCACGTGAGGTACATCAATAGCGGAAAAGAAGCCATGAGAGTGAAGCCTCCACAGACACGGATGCCAGGCTTCTAAAGGCACGGTCCCGAAGAACACAAAGACATGGTACTGAAATGTTGCCTTGTACGTTAGCAGACGTGCCTCTCTTGTGCGAACGTGCAAAAGACAACAATACAAACAAAAACAAACGGAACTGAATATAAGCCAAACACAAAGCGCGCTTCTCCCAAACAATACATATGCGCCACTTCAACAGGTTCCCTAAATGTACATGAACTCGCGCAAACGTCAACAATGAACTTGTAACATGAAAAAACATAAAAAAATTATATTCACATAACATGAGACAAGCCAAACACGATACTGTGAAAACAAAAAACCAAAATCCCAAAACGGTACTCCATAGGATTGAACTAAAAGTACTCATTAATTATACAAAAAAAGAAATGAAAGTCTTCCAGGAGTCCATTCCGCTCAGAAACGTCCACACAAACGTCCATGGTGACCATTCTACTCAGTTGGGGTTCTGCTCGGAAACATCAACGGCGTCTGCGGTCAGGAAGACAACGAGGATGCATCAAGTCCTTCATCGACAGAACTCGGCAGTAGAGCTCGTAGCTGACATACCCATCCTAAAACAAAAAGTGGATGAGAATGAAGATATACATAAAGAGGAAAAAGTACTATTGTTGCAGTAAAACAAAAATATAACGACAGAAAATCATAAAAAACGAAATTTTCACTTACAATTGCCGCATATTTCAGGTGTTCAAGGGAAAGCGGCTTCCATTCCCAGTAGTCATGCATACCTTGTGGAAAAGAGGACTTCATACTCAAGTAAGATTTGTTTATGACGGCTCCTGCCAAATCTGCCATGGAATCCCTTAGATTGCCTTCTTTGATCATGAGCTCCTCTTGAAGATCGATGTGATACTCTCTTGGGATTTTGAGGAAACTATTTGCGAGAACATCTCTATCGTTCCTGACGTCGACAGTAGCGAAAATTATACCTTTGTTCCGAAGGAAATCCTTTAGAGAAGCGCACTCCATCGTGGCCTTGCACAAGTGATAGACAAGAACATGCTTGCGCATCGCTAGTTGCATGATGGCGACTTTTCTACTATGATCAAAATAATCCTCTCATGTGTACTCTAGATCAAGACCAACAAACTTGTACCTGTCCTCACATAGCCATTCCTCATAAAGAGAAAGAATCTCCTCCACCTTGTAGGGCTCGTTGGTGTACAACACCTCGAGCTTGGTATTACCATCGGCATCTATAAAGAGTTGCTCAATAGTGTTCCTGAAGTCGTCCATTGAAAAGACGATGACACGACAATGGAGTTTGACTGTGCTTCTCGTACGAGGAGAGGATGATGGAGCTACCTGCACTTCTCTGGAGAGAATAAGACGCGATAACCTCCCGGAATAGACCACTACTTAATGTTGGGGAGAGACGACTCAGTTACCATGCGCCCATTAAATTGCATCGGGAACGGTGTGAATGGACGGTTGTGCTTCTACAGCTTATTTGAAACCATGCACTTCAAAAGTCACAGATGCCATGCTGTAATCGAGGAGCCTCTAGATTAACTCTAGCACGGTATCTGGCACAATGAATACTAACAATAAATAGCCATCCCATCGGTCACCAGCACATCTTTTGACCGAGAGAACAATGAGAGGAGGCAAACAAGATGATCATGTCGTACAAATACTACACGGGGAGTGAACCAAAGTAGAAGCACGGTTCGGCCAGCACAAAAGCCACACACGTGCCTCCACTTTGCTTAAAACAAACCTTAGTGATATCAACGGACCTGCATCTCTATGTCTACGTACCACCGAAAACATTGCCAAAACAAAAGCACGTCCATGCTTCTGACATACAGATAACTGTGGCTATCATACATATTCCCGCCTGAACCCATCGTACATAAAAACAGTGGCTCCCTGGGTCAACGACTACTTGATTTTTTTTTGCAATAACAGAGTCACGAACCATGGCTCCATTCTAGATGCAAAAGTGCCTCTCATTAGAAACCATCATGCCTCCCGTCAATTTGCCTACCTCGACGTATCGACCATGCCTCTCCTACTACAACGACCGTGCATCTAATAATATCATCACCGTTCCTCTCCTAAAGACACACCCAACCATACCTGATTAAACATGTGATTAAAAAAATTAAAACACAAAAGCACGAGTATGCTTTTCAGCATGTATAACAGTGCCTCACAAAAAGTATGTGAGGCAGAATAGGCACGTAAAAGACTCCACTGGGAGGCAGCACAAGTGGACAACTATAATGGGAGGCAGCTGGACGAGTCAAACATCTCGTGTCCCCATAACACCTCGAAATGCACACAGACCATCTACAACCAGCATTCATTCCATTTTGATAAATAAAAAATAAAACAAGAAGCACTCATTACTACTCTTGCTCTCTCCCGTCTCCTTTATATTTCAATAAGCTCTGACTCCCTCAACCACATCACAACTCATTTGCCTTCTCCGTCGCCTCCTTCTAGGGTTCGTGCTTCTTCTCCATCGCCTGCTTCTAGGGTTCGTGCTTCTTCCCCGCACACAATCGATTAATTTCTAAGCCATGCTTCTCTCGTAGATTGCTGGCCATGGGTGCTTACCCTAAGCTTCCCATCACAACCCATCTTCCTTATCCGTCCGCCTACTTCTAGGGTTCGTGCTTCTTCCCCGCACACATTCTCATTTCAAACAAGTTATTGTAGAGTTTTTATTGGGTCTCTCGATTAACTTCTAAGCCGTGCTTCTCTCGTAGATTTGCTAGCCGTGTGTGCTTGACCTAAGCTTCCCCTACCCCAATATCCATTCGTCAACCCTCATTCTTCTTCTCTCCCAGGTAAAAAAGCATATGCGTAAGAAGCATGCTCCGATCCGTATTTATGTTTTACGTTTAGGTTTTTCATTTGATAGTTATTGAAGCATCAGATCCAGTACAACGACTTCATTCTCTAAAGGAATATAAAAACCATTTGAAAATCTAAACAAGTGTTCTAAACTCTGTCATAATGCTTTTCTGGAAGGAGTAGATGAGAAGATTTCTGGTAAATTTGTAGTTGTTGTCTGCCTTCGTACGTATATTTTTAATATGGCTAACATAGTTGAAGCTAGTCCTTTGTCTACCTTCAACGTTGAAGCTTGTTTTTAAATTGTTATGATATTCTTGTTTTCTTAACATAGTTGTTCTGAATTATTTAGGTATGATTTGCCCTACCTGTTGCCAACCAGGCAGCCCTTGCGAACCACAGCCTGAAGTTCTCCAGGAGTTTGAGGTTATTCTTGATGAAAATTGCTGGAGACGCATGGTTAGTAAGCATCACTAACATATTAGTTGCTTACAACACAGTAGAAATCGTCACTGTTACTCATACCCCCTTGCACCTACACTAGGTTCCCCTGCTGTCACTTCTTCGCACTTGCCTTGTGTTTTCATTTTCCATTAGTTTGCCTGCCTATGCCCTGATTAATATAGTCCATTAGTTTTGCGTGCCTATGCCTTGATTACTATAGTGCATCTTCAGTTCTAATTAAAATTAGTCAACATATGCCAAAAATCTGTATCCATTAATTTAAAAAACCATTATGTTGTTATCTGTAATTCTTATCAAAAATCCATATCCAATTTAAGAAAACTTTTAATATTAATAGTATGTGAGTTCAAATTTATATTATAGGTTGTTATTTTTACTATTTTTTCCAATATGTACCTTGTAATGTCAGAGCTTTTCTCGCTGAATACATTGACGAGGGGGGGGGGGAAGAAGCAAGAAAATTGCATAAAGAGCAGGTAGAGCTAGCCCTTCTTACACATGAAGGAAGGTCTTACAATGCTTAGTTTAAGCATAGAGAGAACTACACAAAGTTCTGCGGTGGTGAGTGGAACACCTTTGCGGATGATTATGAACTTCGTGCTAGAGACCGCATAGAATTTGAACTACCAAACGGGAGTCTCAATCTCGAAATACAAACATATCGGGATAACAAAAGGCTGCTTCCATTACTCCACGTTGGTATATCTTCTTTTGCTATATTTTTATATCCATGCATCGAACTGAATAATATTAACCTATGTTGCATAAAACTTTATCTAACTTTAAAATCTTGTTCTTTTTCTAGCTCTCGACGACCTTTCTTCTGATAGTTTCGACCATGTTCACTGCTGGGTCTACTCTAAGGATATTGAGCTTACCTACAACCAAACACAATTCTTTCTACAACGCCTTTTCGGAGATACTTTCATCCGTTGCCGTCCATTTTGTCGGGGAACGTAGCAGAAATTCAAAATTTTCCTACGTGTCACCAAGATCTATCTATGGAGAAACCAGCAATGAGGGGAAGGAGAGTGCATCTACATACCCTTGTAGATCGCTAAGCGGAAGCGTTCAAGAGAACGGGGTTGAAGGAGTCGTACTCGTCGTGATCCAAATCACCGGAGATCCTAGTGCCGAACGGACGGCACCTCCGCGTTCAACACACGTACAGCCTGGTGACGTCTCCCATGCCTTGATCCAGCCAGGAGAGAGGGAGAGGTTGAGGAAGACTCCTTCCAGCAGCAGCACAACGGCGTGGTGGTGGTGGAGGAGCGTGGCAATCCTGCAGGGCTTCGCCAAGCACCGCGGGAGATGAGAAGGGAGAGAGGTAGGGCTGCACCAAGAGGGAGAGAAACTCATGTGTTGGCAGCCCTCAAGACCTCAACTATATATAGGGGAGAGGGAGGGGGGTGCGCCCCCTCTAGGGTTTCCACCCCAAGGGGTGCGGCTGCCCCCAATCCCATCTAGGGTGGCGGCCAAGGGGGGGAGAGGGGAAACTTGCCCCCAAGTTAGGTGGGTGCGCCCCCTCCCCCAACCCTAGGCGCCTTGGGCCCTTGTGGGGGGTGCACCAGCCCACCTGGGGCTGGTCCCCTCCCACACTTGGCCCATGCAGCCCTCCGGGGCCGGGGGCCCCACTTGGTGGACCCCCGGGACCCTCCCGGTGGTCCCGGTACGTTACCGATAAAACCCGAAACTTTTCCGGTGACCAAAATAGGACTTCCCATATATAAATCTTTACCTCCGGACCATTCCGAAACTCCTCGTGACGTCCGGGATCTCATCCGGGACTCCGAACAATATTCGGTAACCACATACAAACTTCCTTTATAACACTAGCGTCGTCGAACCTTAAGTGTGTAGACCCTACGGGTTCGAGAACCATGCAGACATGACCGAGACGTTCTCCGATCAATAACCAACAGCAGGATCTGGATACCCATGTTGGCTCCCACATGTTCCACGATGATCTCATTAGATGAACCACGATGTCAAGGACTCAATCGATCCCGTATACAATTCCCTTTGTCTAGCGGTATTGTACTTGCCCGAGATTTGATTGTCGGTATACGGATACCTTGTTCAATCTCGTTACCGGCAAGTCTCTTTACTCATTCCGTAACACATCATCTCGTGATCAACCCCTTGATCACATTGTGCACATTATGATGATGTCCTACCGAGTGGGCCCAGAGATACCTCTCCATTTACACGGAGTGACAAATCCCAGTCTCGATTCGTGCCAACCCAAGAGACACTTTTGGAGATACCTGTAGTGCACCTTTATAGCCACCCAGTTACGTTGTGACGTTTGGTACACCCAAAGCATTCCTACGGTATCCGGGAGTTGCACAATCTCATGGTCTAAGGAAATGATACTTGACATTAGAAAAGCTTTAGCATACGAACTACACGATCTTTGTGCTAGGCTTAGGATTGGGTCTTGTCCATCACATCATTCTGCTAATGATGTGATCCCGTTATCAACAACATCCAATGTCCATGGTCAGGAAACCGTAACCATCTATTGATTAACGAACTAGTCAACTAGAGGCTTACTAGGGACATGGTGTTGTCTATGCATCCACACATGTATCTGAGTTTCCTTTCAATACAATTATAGCATGGATAATAAACAATTATCATGAACAAGGAAATATAATAATAACTAATTTATTATTGCCTCTAGGGCATATTTCCAACAGTCTCCCACTTGCACTAGAGTCAATAATCTAGTTCACATTGCTATGTGATTAACACTGATAGGTCACATCGCCATGTGACCAACATCCAAAGAGTTTACTAGTGTCACTAAACTAGTTCACATCACCATGTGATTAAGACTCAATGAATTCTGGGGTTTGATCATGTTTTCCTTGTGAGAGAAGTTTTAGTCAACGGGTCTGCAGTATTCAGATCCGTATGTACTTCGCAATTCTTTATGTCATATGGTAAATGATGCTTCCACGTTCCACTTGAAGCTATTCCAAATGGTTGCTCCACTATACGTATCCGGTTTTCTACTCAAAGTCATCCGGATAGGTGTTAAAGCTTGCATCGACGTAACCCTTTACGCCGAACTCTTTATCACCTCCATAATCGAGAAACATTTCCTTATCCCTCTAAGGATAATTTTGACCTTTGTCCAATGATACGTTCCTGGATCATTCTTGTACCCCTTGACTGATTCATGGCAAGGCACACTTCCAGTGCGGCACACAGCATAGCATACTATAGAGCCTACGTCTGAAGCATAGGGGACGGCCTTTGCCCTTTGTCTCTCTTCTGCCGTGGTCGAGCTTTAACTCTTAACTTCATACCTTACAACTCAGGAAAGAACTCCTTCTTTGACTGATCCATCTTGAACACCTTCAAGATCATGTCAAGGTATGTGCTCAATTGAAAGTATTATTAAGCATTTTGATCTATCTTATAGATCTTGATGCTTATTGTTCAAGTAGCCTAATCCAGGTTTTCCATTGAAAAACACTTTTCAAATAACCCTATATGCTTTCTAGAAATTCTACATCATTTCTGATCAACAATATGTCAACAACATATACTCATCAGAAATTCTATAATGCTCCCACTCACTTCTTTGGAAATACAAGTTTCTCATAAACTTTTGTATAAACCCAAAATCTTTGATTATCTCATCAAAGCGTACATTCCAACTCTGAGATGCTTACTCCAGTCCTTAGAAGGATTGCTGGAGTTTTGCATATTTGTTAGCGTTCTTCAGGATTGTCAAAACCTTCTGTTGTATCACATACAACCTTTCCTCAAGAAAACTGTCAAGGAAACAATGGTTATTTGACATTCTATCTGCAAGATTTCATAAATAATGCAGTAACTGCTAATCCAATTCCAACAGACTCTTAGCATCGCTACGGGTGAGAAAGCCTCACCGTAGTCAACTCCTTGAACTTGTCAGAAAACATCTTAATGACAAGTTGAGCTTTCTTAATGGTGATCATTGTCTGTCTTCCTTTTAAAATCCATCTGTACCCAATGGCCTTACGACCATCAAGTATTTCTTCCAAAGTCATGGATCCTTTCTCGGATTTTATGGCCTCGAGCCATTCGTCGGAATCCGGGCCCACCATCGCTTCTCCATAGCTCGTAGGTTCATTGTTATCTAGCAACATGACCTCTAAGACAGGATTGCGTACCACTCTGAAGTGGTAGGCATCCTTGTCACCCTACGAGGTACGGTAGTGACTTGATCCGAAACTTCATGATCACTATCATAAGCTTCTACTTCAATTGGTGTAGGCGCCACAGGAACAACTTCCTGTGCCCTGCGACACACTAGTTGAAGTGATGGTTCAATAACCTCATCAAGTCTCCACCATCCTCCCACTCAATTCTTTCGAGAGAAACTTTTCCTCGAGAAAGGACCCGTTTCTAGAAATAATTACTTTTGCTTCCGGATCTGAGATAGGAGGTATACCCAACCATTTTGGGTATCCTATGAAGATGTATTTATCCGTTTTGGGTTCGAGCTTATCACGATGAAACTTTTTCACATAAGTGTCGCAGCCCCAAACTTTTAAGAAATGACAACTTAGGTTTCTCCAAACCATAGTTCAAATGGTGTTGTCTCAACGGAATTACGTGGTGCCCTATTAAAGTGAGTGTGGTTGTCTCTAATGCCTAACCCATTAACGATAGTGGTAATTCGATAAGAGACATCATGGTACGCACCATATCCAATAGGGTGCAACTATGATGTTCGGACACACCATCACACTATGGTGTTCCAGGCGGTATTAATTGTGAAACAATTTCCACAATGTCTTAATTGTGTGCCAAAGCTCATAACTCAGATACTCATCTCTATGATCATATCATAGACATTTTATCCTCTTGTCACAATGACCTTCAACTTCACTCTGAAATTACTTGAACCATTCAATAATTCAGACTTGTGTTTCATCAAGTAAATATACAGTATCTACTTAAATCATCTATGAAGTAAAACATAACGATATTCACTGCATGCCTCAGCACTCATTGGACTGCACACATCAAAGTGTGTTACTTCCAACAAGTTGCTATCTTGTTCCATCTTACTGAAAACGAGGCTTTTCAGTCATCTTGCCTATTGAGTATGATTTGCATATCTCAAGTGATTCAAAATCAAGTGAGTCCAAACGATCCATCTGCATGGAGTTTCTTCATGCGTATACACCAATAGACATGGTTTGCATGTCTCAAACTTTTCAAAAACGAGTGAGTCCAAAGATCCATCAACATGGAGCTTCATCATGCGTTTTACACCAATATGACTTACATGGCAGTGCCACAAGTAAGTGGTACTACCATTACTATCTTATATCCTTTTTGGCATGAAACTATGTATCACTACGATCGAGATTCAATAAACCATTGCTTTTAGGTGCTAGACCATTGAAGGTATTATTCAAATAAACAGAGTAACCATTATTCTCCTTAAATGAATAACCGTATTGCGACAGACATAATCCAATCATGTCTATGCTCAACGCAAACACCAATAACAATTATTTAGGTTTAACACCAATCTCGATGGTAGAGGGAGCGTGCGATGCTTGATCACATCAACCTTGGAAACACTTCCAACACGTATCGTCAGCTCACCTTTAGCTAGTCTCCGTTTATTCCGTAGCTTTTATTTTGAGTTACTAACACTTAGCAACCGAACCGGTATCTAATACCCTGGTGCTACTAGGAGTACTAGTAAAGTACACATTAACATAATGTATATCCAATATACTTCTATCGACCTTGCCAGCCTTCTTATCTACCAAGTATCTAGAGTAATTCTGCTCCAGTGGCTGTTCCCCTTATTACAGAAGCACTTGGTCTCGGGTTTGGGTTCAACCTTGGGTTTCTTCACTGGAGCAGCAACTGATTTGCCATTTCATGAAGTGTCCCTTCTTGCCCTTGCCCTTCTTGAAACTAGTGGTTTCACCAACCATCAACAATTGATGCTCCTTCTTGATTTCTACTTTCGCGGTGTCAAACATCGTGAATTCCTCAAGGATCATCATATCTATATCCCTGATATGTTATAGTTCATCACGAAGCTCTAGCAGCTTGGTGGCAATGACTTTGGAGAAACATCACTATCTCATCTGGAAGATCAACTCCCACTCGATTCAAGTGATTGTTGCACTCAGACAATCTGAGCAGAAGCTCAATGATTGAGCTTTTCTCCCTTAGTTTGCAGGCTAAGAAAATTGTCGGAGGTCTTATACCTCTTGACGTGGGCACAAGCCTGAAATCCCAATTTCAGCCCTCGAAACATCTCATATGTTCCGCGACGTTTCGAAAAAACGTCTTTGGTTCCTCAACTCTAAACCGATTAACTGAACTATCACGTAGTTATCAAAACGTGTATGTCCGATGTTCGCAACATCCACAGACAACGATTGGGGTTTAGCACACTAAGTGGTGCATTAAGGACATAAGCTTTCTACTGTCCGCATAATCGCTACTGTCAACTTTCAACTATATTTTCTCTAGGAACATATCTAAACAGTGGAACTAAAGCGCGAGCTTACGACATAATTTGCAAAGATCTTTTGACTATGTTCAGGATAATTAAGTTCATCTCATGAACTCCCACTCAGATAGACATCCCTCTAGTCATCTAAGTGATTACATGATCCGAGTCAACTAGGCCGTGTCCGATCATCACGTGAGACGGACTAGTCATCATCGGTGAACATCTTCATGTTGATCGTATCTACTATACGACTCATGCTCGACCTTTCGGTCTCTTGTGTTCCGAGGCCATGTCTGTACATGCTAGGCTCGTCAAGTTAACCTAAGTGTTTCGTGTGTGTAAATCTGGCTTACACCCGTTGTATGTGAACGTAATAATCTATCACACCCGATCATCACGTGGTGCTTCGAAACGATGAACTTTCGCAACGGTGCACAGTTAGGGGGAACACTTTCTTGAAATTTTAATAAGGGATCATCTTATTTACTACCGTCGTTCTAAGCAAATAAGATGCATAAACATGATAAACATCACATGCAATCAAATAGTGACATGATATGGCCAATATCGTTTTGCTCCTTTTGATCTCCATCTTCGGGGCTCCATGATCATCATCGTCACCGGCATGACACCATGATCTCCATCATCATGATCTCCATCATCGTGTCTTCATGAAGTTGTCTCGCCAAATATTACTTCTACTACTATGGCTACCGATTAGCAATAAAGTAAAGTAATTACATGGCGTTGTTCAATGACACGCAGGTCATACAATAAATTAAGACAACTCCTATGGCTCATGCCGGTTGTCATACTCATCGACATGCAAGTCGTGATTCCTATTACAAGAACATGATCAATCTCATACATCACATATCATTCATCACATTCTTCTTGGCCATATCACATCACATAGCATACCCTACAAAAACAAGTTAGACATCTTCTAATTGTTGTTTGCATGTTTTACGTGGCTGCTATGGGTTTCTAGCAAGAACGTTTCTTACCTACGCAAAACCACAACGTGATATGTCAATTGCTATTTACCCTTCATAAGGACCCTTTTCATCGAATCCGTTCCGACTAAAGTGGGAGAGACTGGCACCCGCTAGCCACCTTATGCACCAAGTGCATGTCTGTCGGTGGAACCTGTCTCACGTAAGAGTACGTGTAAGGTCGGTCCGGGCCGCTTCATCCCACAATACCATCGAAACAAGATTGGAATAGTAATGGTAAGCATATTGAACAAAATTAACGCCCACAACTACTTTGTGTTCTACTCGTGCAAAGAATCTACGCAATAAACCTGGCTCTGATACCACTGTCGGGGAACGTAGCAGAAATTCAAAATTTTCCTATGTGTCACCAAGATCTATCTATGGAGAAACCAGCAATGAGGGGAAGGAGAGTGCATCTACATACCCTTGTAGATAGCTAAGCAGAAGCATTCAAGAGAACGAGGTTGAAGGAGTCGTACTCGTCGTGATCCAAATCACCGGAGATCCTAGTGCCGAACGGACGACACCTCCGCGTTCAACACATGTACAGCCCGGTGACGTCTCCCACGCCTTGATCCAGCAAGGAGAGAGGGAGAGGTTGAGGAAGACTCCTTCCAGCAGCAGCACAACGGCGTGGTGGTGGTGGAGGAGCGTGGCAATCCTGCAGGGCTTCGCCAAGCACCGCGGGAGATGAGAAGGGAGAGAGGTAGGGCTGCGCCAAGAGGGAGAGAAACTCATGTGTTGGCAGCCCTCAAGACCTCAACTATATATAGGGGAGAGGGAGGGGGGTGCGCCCCCTCTAGGGTTTCCACCCCAAGGGGTGTGGCTGCCCCCAATCCCATCTAGGGTGGCGGCCAAGGGGGGGAGAGGGGAAACTTGCCCCCCAAGTTAGGTGGGTGCACCCCCTCCCCCAACCCTAGGCGCCTTGGGCCCTTGTGGGGGGGCGCACCAGCCCACCTGGGGCTGGTCCCCTTCCACACTTGGCCCATGCAGCCCTCCGGGGCCGGTGGCCCCACTTGGTAGACCCCCGGGACCCTCCCGGTGGTCCCGGTACGTTACCGATAAAACCCGAAACTTTTCCGGTGACCAAAACAGGACTTCCGATATATAAATCTTTAGCTCCGGACCATTCCGGAACTCCTCGTGATGTCCGGGATCTCATCTGGGACTCCGAACAATATTCGGTAACCACATACAAACTTCCTTTATAACCCTAGCGTCATCAAACCTTAAGTGTGTAGACCCTACGGGTTCGGGAGCCATGCAAACATGACCGAGACGTTCTCCGATCAATAACCAACAACGGGATCTGGATACCCATGTTGGCTCCCACATGTTCCATGATGATCTCATCGGATGAACCACGATGTCAAGGACTCAATCGACCCCGTATACAATTCCCTTTGTCTAGCGGTATTGTACTTGCCCGAGATTCGATCGTCGGTATACCGATACCTTGTTCAATCTCGTTACCGGCAAGTCTCTTTACTCGTTCCATAACACATCATCCCGTGATCAACCCCTTGATCACATTGTGCACATTATGATGATGTCCTACCGAGTGGGCCCAGAGATACCTCTCCATTTACACGGAGTGACAAATCCCAGTCTCGATTCGTGCCAACCCAACAGACACTTTCGGAGATACCTGTAGTGCACCTTTATAGCCACCCAGTTACGTTGTGACGTTTGGTACACCCAAAGCATTCCTACGGTATCAGGGAGTTGCACAATCTCATGGTCTAAGGAAATGATACTTGACATTAGAAAAGCTTTAGCACACGAACTACACGACCTTTGTGCTAGGCTTAGGATTGGGTCTTGTCCATCACATCATTCTGCTAATGATGTGATCCCGTTATCAACAACATCCAATGTCCATGGTTAGGAAACCGTAACCATCTATTGATCAACGAGCTAGTCAACTAGAGGCTTACTAGGGACATGGTGTTGTCTATGCATCCACACATGTATCTGAGTTTCCTTTCAATACAATTATAGCATGGATAATAAACGATTATCATGAACAAGGAAATATAATAATAACTAATTTATCCCGAGATCGACAACACTTCTGATGACCAGTCCTTTTCAACAGAGCTTACAGGAAAGCAAAACCCCCTTGATCATTCCGATATCGCCCATTCCCTTCTCTCTCGTGCTTGCATTAGATTTTGCTATTGGAATCGGTTGCTCCTGTTCTGATGCATAGCCTGCTTTTGTACCTTACTTGTTTATCCTATCTGCTTAGTATAGGTTGGTTAGTGATCCACCAGTAACCCCTCACCTTGTCCAAGTTGCTCCGCTTGATGACCGATGACTTGATCAACGTGATCGACGTCCAGAGCCCGACACATCGCATAACACCCCCTTAGTTGTATGACAGTGCAGGGTTACTATCGAGTGCCGAGGGTGATACCTCGTATAGTGCTACCTCTTAAGCTTGCATTGGTTTTCCCTTGAAGAGGAAAGGGTGATGCAACAAATTAGCATAAGTATTTCCCTTAGTTTTGAGAACCAAGGTATCAATCCAGTAGGAGACGACGCACAAGTCACCGAATACCTGCACAAACAATCAAGAACTTGCAACCAATGCGATAAAGCGGTTGTCAATCCCTTCACGGTCACTCGCAAAAGTGAAATCTAATAGAGATAGTAAAGTAAATATTTTTGTTGTATAGATTGGAAGGTAGAGATTGCAAAATAGTAAACAAGATTCAATAATATGGAAAAGAGACTTAATATAATGGAAGAGA
>NC_041389.1:336365615-336492002 GCF_002162155.2 Triticum dicoccoides | reverse complement strand
GGGCATAGGTTTTACTAGTGGATTCTCTCAAGATACCATGTATTACGGTGGGTGAACAAATTACTGCCGAGCAATCGATAGAAAAGCGCATAATATCATGACATCTAAGGCAATGATCATGAACATAGGCATCACGTTCGTGTCAAGTAAACCGACTCCTGCCTGCATCTACTATTATTACTCCACACATCGACCGCTATCCAGCATTCATCTAGAGTATTAAGTTCATAAGAACAGAGTAACACATTAAGCAAGATGACATGATGTAGAGGGATAAACTCAAACAGTATGATATAAACCCCATCTTTTTATCCTCGATGGCAACAATACAATATGTGCCTTGCTACCCCTACTGTCACTAGGAAAGGACACCGCAAGATTGAACCCAAAGCTAAGCACTTCTCCTATGGTAAGAAAGATCAATCTAGTAGGCCAAACGAAACCGGTAATTCGAAGAGACTTGCAAAGATATCAAATCATGCATATAAGAATTCAGAGAAGAACCAAATAATATTCATAGAGCAATTCATCGGATCTCAGCAAACACACTGCAAAAGAATATTACATCGAATAGATCTCCAAGAACATCGCGGAGAACTTTGTATTGAGAATCAAAGAGAGAGAAGAAGCCATCTACTAATAACTATGGACCCGAAGGTCTGTGGTAAACTACCATGCTTCATCTGAGAGGCAATGGTGTTGATGTAGAAGCCCTCCATGCTCGATTCCCCCTTCGGCAGATCGCTGAAAAATGCCCCAAGATGGGATCTCACGGGTACGGAAGGTTGCGGTGGTGGAAAAGTGGTTTCGTGGCTCCCCCTGATGTTTTTAGAGTATAAGAGTATATATAGGCGAAAGAACTAGGTTGGTGGAGCTATGAGGGGCCCACAAGGGTGGGGGCACGCCTACCCCCCTGGGCATGCCCTCCTGCCTCGTGGATGCCTTGTTGCGTCTCCGACTTCATCTCCAAGTCTTCTGGTTTGCTTTCAGTCGAAGAAAGATCATCGCGAAGGTTTCATTCCGTTTGGACTCCGTCTGGTATTCCTTTTTTGCAAAACTCTAAAATAGGCAAAAAAAAAGAAACTGGCACTGGGCCTTTGGTTAATAGGTTAGTCCCAAATACTCCCTCCGTCCCAAAATTCTTGTCTTAGATTTGTCTAAATACGGATGTATCAAGTCACGTTTTAGTATTAGATACATCCGTATCTAGACAAATCCAAGACATCAGTATCTAGACAAATCCAAGTCAAGAATTTTGGAACGGAGGGAGTATAATATAAAAGAGCATATTAAAGCCCATTAAACATCCAAAACAGATAATATAATAGCATGGAACAGTAAAAAATTATAGATACGTTGGAGACGTATCAAGCATCCCCAAGCTTAATTCCTGCTCGTCCTCGAGTAAGTAATAAAAACAGAATTTTTGATGTGGAATGCTACCTAACATATTTATCAATGTAATTTTATTTATTGTGGCATGAATGTTCGGATCGGAAAGATTCAAGGCAAAAGTTTAATATTGACATAAAAATAATAATACTTCAAGCATACTAATAAAGAAATCATGTCTTCTCAAACTAACATGGCCAAAGAAAGCTATCCCTACAAAATCATATAGTCCGGTTATGCTCTATCTTCATCACACAAAGTATTTAATCATGCACAACCTCGATGACAAGCCAAGCAATTGTTTCATACTTTTGATGTTCTCAAACTTTTTCAACCTTCACGCAATACATGAGCGTGAGCCATGGACATAGCACTATAGGTGGAATAGAATGGTGGTTGTGGAGAAAAAAAGGGAGAATATAGTCTCACATCAACTAGGCGTATCAACGGGCTATGGAGATGCCCATCGAAAGATATCAATGTGAGTGAGTAGGGATTTCCATGCAACGGATGCACTAGAGCTATAAGTGTATGAAAGCTCAAAAAAAAATAAGTGGGTGTGCATCCAACTTGCTTGCTCACGAAGACCTAGGGCATTTTGAGGAAGCCCATCATTGGTATATACAAGCCAAGTTCTATAATGAAAAATTCCCACTAGTATATGAAAGCGACAACATAGGAGACTCTCTATCATGAAGATCATGGTGCTACTTTGAAGCACAAGTGTGGAAAAAAGGATAGTAGCATTGCCCCTTCTCTCTTTTTCTCTCATTTTTTTATTTGGGCCTTTTCTATTTTTATGGCCTTTTTTTATTTAGTGCGGAGTCTCAACCCGACTTGTGGGGGAATCATAGTCTCCATCATCCTTTCCTCACTGGGACAATGCTCTAATAATGAAAACCATCACACTTTTATTTACTTATAGCTGAAGAATTACAACTCGATACTTAGAACAAAATATGACTCTATGTGAATGCCTCCGGCAGTGTATCAGGATGTGCAATGATTCAAGAGTGACATGTATGAAAAAAAATATGAATGGTGGCTTGGCCACAAATACAATGTCAACTACATGATATTGCAAAGCAATATGACAATGATGGAGCATGGCATAATAAATAGAACGGTGGAAAGTTGCATGGCAATATATCTCGGAATGTCTATGGAAATGCCATAATAGGTAGGTATGGTGGCTGTTTTGAGGAAGGTATATGGTGGGTGTATGGTACCGACGAATGTTGCGCGGTACTAGAGAGGCTAGCAATGGTGGAAGGGTGAGAGTGCGTATAATCCATGGACTCAACATTAGTCATAAAGAACTCACATACTTATTGCAAAAGTATATTAGTTATTGAAACGAAGTACTACATGCATGCTCCTAGTGGGATAGATTGGTAGGAAAATACCATCGCTCGTCCCCGACCGCCACTCATAAGGAAGACAATCAATAAATAAATCATGCTCCAACTTCATCACATAACGGTTCGCCATACGTGCATGCTACGGGAATCACAAACTTTAACACAAGTATCTCTCAAATTCACAACTACTCTACTAGCATGACTCTAATATCACCATCTTCATATCTCAAAACAATCATAAAGAATCAAACTTCTCATAGTACTCAATGCACTTTATATAAAAGTTTTTATTATATCCATCTTGGATGCCCATCATATTAGGACTAATTTTATAACCAAAGCAAATTACCATGTTGTTCTAAAAGACTCTCAAAATAATATAAGTGAAGCATGATAGATCAGCAATTTCTATAAAATAAAACCACCGCCATGCTCTAAAAAGATATAAGTGAAGCACTAGAGCAATATTGTCTAGCTCAAAATATATAAGTGAAGCACATAGAGTATTCGAATAACTTCCGATTCATGTGCGTCTCTCCCAAAAGGTGTTTACATCAAGGATGATTGTGGTAAACTAAAATTCAAATACTCAATCATACAATACGCTCCAAGCAAAACACATATCATGTGGTGAATAAAAATATAGCCTCAAGTAAAGTTACCGACAGACGAAGACGAAAGAGGAGATGCCTTCCGGGGCATCCCCAAGCTTAGGATTTTGGTTGTCCTTGAATTTTACCTTGGGGTTCCTTGGGCATCCCCAAGCTTAGGCTCTTCCCACTCCTTATTCCAAATCCATCAAATCTTTACCCAAAACTTGAAAACTTCACAACACAAAACTTCAACAGAAAATCTCATGAGCTCCGTTAGTATAAGAAAATAAACCACCACTTTAAGGTACAGTAATGAACTCATTCTTTATTTATATTGGTGTTAAACCTACTGTATTACAACTTCTCTATGGTTCATACCCCCCGATACTACTCATAGATTCATCAAAATAAGCAAACAACACATGAAAAATAAAATCTGTCAAAAATAGAACAGTCTGTAGCAATCTGTAACTTTGAAATACTTCTGTAACTCTCAGAAATTCTGAAATGAATTGGTGGACGTGAGGAATTTGTCTATTAATCTTCTGCAAAAAGAATCAACCTAAAATCACTCTTCTGTAAAAAATGGCAGCTATTCTCGTGAGCGCAAATGTTTCTGTTTTTTTACAGAAAGATCGCAAAGACTTCACCCAAGTCTTCCCAAAGGTTCTACTTGGCACAAACACTAATTAAAACGTGAAACCACATCTAAACAGAAGCTAGATGAATAATTTATTACTAAACAGGAGCAAAAAGCAAAGAACAAAAATAAAATTGGGTTGCCTCCCAACAAGCGCTATTGTTTAACGCCCCTACCTAGGCATAAAAACACGAATAGATCTAGGTATTGCCATCTTCGGCATGCAATTCTTCAATTGAACACACATAGCCATTATAAGGTTCTTTGGTTTTGTTAATGATCAAACTCCTTGGGAAGAAATCGAGAAATTCATTTGTGGCAAAAGGTTCCTTAATGATATCGAAAAAATTGGGGTGAACACTTATTGATTTGAGATCTTCATTTTCCTTACTAGAAGATTCACCCTTATTATTAAGAACGTAGATAAACTTGGAAACTTTGGCAGGAGGAGGATTCGAGTTATTTTTAACAGCAAAAAAAGTGGAACCCAAGTTGGTAATAATGTCTTCGAGTTTATCAATTCTAGTAGAATCTTGATCTATCTTTTCATTAACTATGGGTTCTTTTTCCCTAAGATTCTTTAGAGTAACTCCTACCTTAGATCCATATTGAGTAATTTGATTATGGATCTTTTTATCCAAATTTTTGATTAACTCTATAGTAGAAATTTTATTTTCAATAATATCAAGCCTTTGCATCACATGTTCCAAGGTTAAAATGTTCCATTGACCAAAAGAGGTGGCGTGCCTAACAAATCTATCATCGCATTATAAGAATCAAAAGTATGGATTTCCAAGAAATTCCCTCCAGTAATTGTGTCAAGAACATATCTATTCCAAGGAGTAATGCCTACATAAAAATTGCAAAGAAGAACATAAGTGGATTGCTTTCTAGTGGATCTATTTTGAGCATTCCAAATTCTATACCAAGCATCTTTTAGATTTTCTCCTCCCTTTGATTAAAATTCAGAACTTCATTATTGGGAGTACTAACAATGATAGGAGGACTAGCCATGAGGGCGAAACAAACGATCTTACACACGAACGCACAAGAAGCCACCGAAAAGAGACGAACGGAAAAGGGGCAAAGAAAAGGCAAAAGTTTTCGAAAATCCTTTTAGAAGTGGGGGAGAGGAAAACGAGAGGCGAATAGCAAATAATGTAATGAAAGGGAGAAGAGTTTATGATGGGTACTTGGTATGGCTTGACTTAATGAATATCTCCCCGGCAACGGTGCCAGAAATCCTTCTTGCTACCTCTTGAGCTTGCGTTGGTTTTCCCTTGAAGAGGAAAGGGTGATGCAGCAAAGTCACATAAGTATTTCTCTCAGTTTTGAGAACCAAGGTATCAATCCAGTAGGAGACAATGCACAAGTCGACGAATACCTGCACAAACAATCAAGAACTTGCAACCAACACGATAAAGGGGTTGTCAATCCCTTCACGTTCACTCGCAAAAGTGAAATCTAATAGAGATAGTATAGTAAATATTTTTGGTATTTTTGTTGCATAGATTGGAAAGTAAAGATTGAAAAATAGTAAATGAGATTCATTAATATGGAAAAGAGAGTTAATATAATGGAAAAGAGACCTAGGGGCCACAGGTTTCACTAGTGGCTTCTCTCGAGATAACATGTATTACGGTGGGTGAACAAATTACTATCGAGCAATTGATAGGAAAGCGCATAATTATGATGACATCTAAGGCAATGATGATGAACATAGGCATCACCTCCGTGTCAAGTAGACCGACTCCGGCCTACATTTACTACTATTACTCCACACATCGACCGCTATGCATCTAGAGTATTAAGTTCATAAGAACGGAGTAACGCATTAAGAAAGATAAAATGATGTAGAGGGATAAACTCAAACAATATGATATAAACCCCATCTTTTTATCCTCGATGGCAACAATACAATACGTGCCTTGCTGCCCGTACTGTCACCGGGAAAGGACACCAAAATATTGAACCCAAAGATAAGCACTTCTCCCATGGCAAGAAAGATCAATCTAGTAGGCCAAACTAAACCGATAATTCGAAGAGACTTGCAAAGATATCAAATCATGCATATAAGAATTCAGAGAAGAACCAAATAATATTCATAGATAATCTTGATCATAAATCCACAATTCATCGGATCTCGGCAAACACACTACAAAATAATATTACATCGGATAGATCTCCAAGAACATCGAGGAGAACTTTGTATTGAGAATCAAAGAGAGAGAGAAGAAGCCATCTAGCTAATAACTATGGATCCGAAGGTCTGTGGTAAACTACTCACGCTTCATCGGAGAGGGAATGGTGTTGATGTAGAAGCCCTCCATGATCGATTCCCCCTGTGGCAGATCGCCGGAAAAGGCCCCAAGATGGGATCTCACGGGTACAGAAGGTTGAGGCGGTGGAAAAGTGGTTTCGTGGCTCTCCCTGATGTTTTTAGGGTATAAGAGTATATATAGGCGAAAGAACTAGGTCGGTGGAGCTACGAGGTGCCCACAAGGGTGGGGGGCGTGCCTACCCCCCTGGGCGCACCCTCCTGCCTCATGGACGCCTTGTTGCGTCTCGGACTTCATCTCCAAGTCTTCTGGTTTGCTTTCAGTCCAAGAAAGATCATCGTGAAGGTTTCGTCTCGTTCTGTATTCCTTTTCTGCAAAACTCTAAAATAGGCAAAAAAACAAAAACTGGCACTGGGCCTTCAGTTAATAGGTTAGTCCCAAAAAATAATATAAAAGAGCATATTAAAGCCCATTAAACATCAAAACAGATAATATAATAGCATGGAGCAATCAAAAATTATAGATACGTTGGAGACGTATCATATAGCACTTCTAATGAGATCTCTATAGTGTAGTTGATTGGTCATGGTCTACGAAGGGTGATTCCTCCTTCACCACTTCCGACAACGACTCTGTCATGCAGGACCTCAAGTGTGCCCTCGAGGGTGATTCCTCTAAGTTCACCTCGACGGTTACATCGAGTGGGATCCATGGAGGTGATTCCTCGGATTCCCCCTTGATGTTATGGACACACAGTTACTTTGACTTTACCACCAGAACCATGTTAAAGACGGGTTGGCCCCGAGGGGTACCCGCAAGAATTACTGTTACTACAGGATTGGAGGGACATGCGGTACCACCCCTATCATGGATTTGTCATGGCAGATGTCTTTAGTGCAGAACTTAGTTGCGAGGCCAACACATCTATGTGGTAGCTTGAGAGGGGTTGAATGGGACGAGAGACGCGAGGTATTTTACCCAGGTTCGGCCCCTCACAGTGGGGGTAAAAGCCTACTCCTGCTTCATTGATATTGATCATGGTGCTCATGATTAGAAGGGTGCTCTTTGGCCACCTCTATCTCGAGAGCTATTGACTTGTCTATCTCAACTTGTGAAACTTGTCCCTCTTGGGGTGCTCTGTCCCTCCTTATATAAGTTGGAGGGGAGGGTTACATGTGGAGTCCTAGTAGTATTAGGACTAGTCTATTTTCTATTACAAGCCAAATACTAGTCCGGGTCTTGCTTCCTTGTAAGGTAAATATTCCTCATGCCTTTCCTCTTAAGCCAAACCACCATAATATGAGCCGGCCTTCTGGGCCTTGGACCTTGTCATCTATTTGACCCGCCATCAGGGTCATCAATGAGTCGCCAGCCCATTGAATCGCCAGACCAGTGAGTCGCTGGTGTTCAGGCGGGTTACCGATGAACCGCCAAGTCCCGGCAGGGTCATACCGTGGGATATATCCCCGATATTTGCCCCTAGTTTAATTTGGATTTATCCATGTTAAACAGATCCTGCAAAATAAACACAAGAACAAATTTGACTGGTTGTGCTCTGGGTTAAAAGTTTCTGAGCCGACACCTGATCATCCTTATGTCCTTGTCATTTCCTCCTAGAAAATCCGGATCATAGACCAGCTTCATAGTCAATTTGCTTGTATCAGAAATGTTGTAAAAAATCCATTTGAGTCGGCTTCCAATGCTTTGATTTGACAAAAATATTGGACTCAAAATACTCATCTAATTTTCAGCCGGCTTGAAGATGTAGATCTTACCAATTTATAAATGCCAAAATTGTTGGGTTATAAAACAGATGATGCCGGGTCATGATTGTTGCTGATGTCGGGTCATAATTCTTCCTGACTTCTCCAATAATAATATAATACCTAGTTTTCTCAAAACTGAGAATTTGAAGCGACATTGGCATTCCATATTTGATATAATCATGATTTGAATAATGTAGCCCCCAAGTGCCAGGTCGTATGCCTGCAGCAACTCGGGACTATTCCTTCCATTATAGAATTAATCATATCCATTGAAAAAGAAACAATAGCCATTGCATTGAAGCGACTTTGAAAACCTCAATCATAATACTGGTTCTTGATAACCATAAAAAATCCATCCATGTTGGCTATTAAAGATTTGAATAATATAATCCGGTATGAAAACCTCAATCATTCAACATTGGTTATGACAACCATAATGAAAACCCCAGCCAAGTTTTGGCTAGTAAACCCGAAGTTAAATACTTGGTGGCTCTTGGCCGATGGCAATTTTAATATGCATCCATTGTACTCCAGGATGTAACCCGGCGGCTTATAGCCTTTGTAAAAATCCAGAATTGATAACCCTTTTGAAACACCAATTTTTTGATCTTTGATGATGGGCTTGAACTTAATCATTTATGTAAGCCATAGCTCTGCATGTTCTGCACAACGTATAAACAACATATGCCCTGGCAACTTAACGTCAAAAGCCAGGGAGTGTAACTAACCAAACATAATAGTCTTATGCAATTATGTAAAAGACTAGAATTAAGGTCATTCAAGCCAAAACATACTGGTGACATAAAGTCCAAAACCAGGGCGGGTTATCAAACCTCGCATACTCATAGAACTAGGAAAACATACATGTAAAATGGACTTATATTGCCGGCTTATATTGCCATATCCAGTGAGGGTGACAACCCAATGTTTTATAAGCGCATGATTCAATTGCACAATCCAAAGTATATTGGCGACTTAACGTCAAAAGCCAGGGCGGGTTATCAAACCACACATCTTCATATAACAAGTACAAAACATACCTGTGAATTTGGTTCATACCGCCGGCTTACATCGCCATATCCAATGAGGTTGACAACCCAAGGATTCATAGTGCATAACACCAATTGCGCAATCAAAGTACACTGGCGACTTAACATCCAAAGCTAGGATGATTTATCAAAAACCCAAATATTCATACAATTATTGAAAGACATACCTGTAGATTAATACCATGGTGATGCCTGCTACGTCTTGAGCTTGCGTTGGTTTTCCTTGAAGAGGAAAGGGTGATGCAACACAGTAGCGTAAGTATTTCCCTCAGTTTTTGAGAACCAAGGTATCAATCCAGTAGGAGGCTTCTCAACAAGTCCCACGAACCTACACAAACAAACAAAGAACTCACAACAAACGCGACAAAGGGGTTGTCAATCCCTTCATGGCCACTTGCGAAAGTGAGATCTGATAGAGATAATATGATAAGATAAATATATTTTTGGTATTTTATAATATAGATGCAGAAAGTAAAGATGCAAATAAAAGTAGATTGAAAGCAAATATGATAAGAGATAGACCCGGGGCCGTAGGTTTCACTAGTGGCTTCTCTCGAGAACATAAGTATTACGGCGGGTGAACAAATTACTGTCGAGCAATTCATAGAAAAGCGAATAATTATGACGTTATCTAGGCATGATCATGTATATAGGCATCACGTCCGCAACAAGTAGATCGACTCCTGCCTGCATCTACTACTATTACTTCACACATCGACCGCTATCCAGCATGCATCTAGAGTATTAAGTTCATAAGAACAGAGTAACGCATTAAGCAAGATGACATGATGTAGAGGGATAAACTCAAGCAATATGATATAAACCCCATCTTTTTATCCTCGAAGGAAACAATAAAATACGTGTCTTGCAACCCTTTCTGTCACTGGGTAAGAACACCGCAAGATTGAACCCAAAGCTAAGCACTTCTCCCATGGCAAGAAAGATCAATCTAGTAGGACAAACCAAACTGATAATTCGAAGAGACTTGCAAAGATAACTCAATCATATAAAAGAATTCAGAGAAGATTCAATTATCATCCATAGATAAACTTGATCATAAACCCACAATTCATCGGATCTCGACAAACACATCGCAAAAAGAGATTACATCGAATAGATCTCCACAAGAGAGGGGGAGAACATTGTATTGAGATCCAAAAAGAGAGAAGAAGCCAACTAGCTAATAACTATGGACCCGAAGGTCTGTGGTAAACTACTCACAACTCATCGGAGGGGCTATGGTGTTGATGTAGAAGCCCTCCATGGTGGATTCCCCCTCCGGCAGAATGCCGGCGATGGCTCCAAGATGGGATCTCGTGGATACAGAAGGTTATGGTGGTGGAAATTGTGTTTTGGTTTCTCCCTGGATGTTTTCGGGGTATGTAGGCTTATATAGGAGGAAGAAGTAGGTCGGTGGCCGCCCGAGGGGCCCACGAGACAGGGGACGCGCCCTGTAGGGGGGGGAGCTCCCTACCCTCTCGTGGCCGCCTCGGCTGCTTCTTGACTTGCACTCCAAGTCCTCTGGATCACGTTTGTTCCAAAAATCACGCTTCCGAAGGTTTTATTCCATTTGATATTCCTTTCCTTCGAAATACTGAAATAGACAAAAAGCCAGCAATACGGGCTGGGCCTCCAGTTAGTAGGTTAGTCCCAAAAATGATAATATTGTATAAAATAAAGCCCATAAACATCCAAAACAGGTAATATAATAGCATGGAACAATCAAAAATTATAGATACGTTGGAGACGTATCAAGCAACCCCAAGCTTAATTCTTGCTCGTCCTCGAGTAGGTAAATGATAAAAACAGAATTTTTGATGTGGAATACTACCTAGCATAATTCTCAATGTAATTTTCTTTATTGTGGCATGAATGTTCAGATCCAAATGATTCAAGATAATAGTTCATATTGACAAAAGAAATAGCAATACTTCAAGCATACTAATAAAAGCAATCATGTCTTCTCAAAATAACATGGCTAAAGAAAGTTCATCCCTACAAAATCATATAGTTAGGCTATGCTTCATTTTCGTCACACAAAGATGTTCCCAACTTCTATACCCCCGATGACAAGCCAAGCAATTGTTTCGTACTTAAATAATCTCAAAAAAATTCAACCTTCACGCAATACATGAGCGTGAGCCATGGATATAGCACTATGGATGGAATAGAATAATGATTGGGGATTGTGTGGACAAGACAAAAAAGAAGAAGAAAGTCTCACATTGACGAGGATAATCAACGGGCTATGGGAATGCCCATCAATTGATGTCAACATGAGGAATAGGGATTGCCATGCAACGGATGCACTAGAGCTATAATTGAATGAAAGCTCAACAAAAGAAAACTAGTGGGTGTGCATCCAACTTGCTTGCTCACGAAGACCTAGGGCATTTGAGGAAGCCCATCGTAGGAATATACAAGCCAAGTTCTATAATGAAAAATTCCCACTAGTAGATGAAAGTGACAACCTATGAGACTCTCTACATGAAGAACATGGTGCTACTTTGAAGCACAATATATGAGACTCAATAAAGAACAAGGTGCTACTTTGAAGCACAAGTGTGGAAAAAGAGATAGTAGCATTGCCCTTTTATTTATTTATTTTCTTTTTTTTTCTTTTTTCTTTTTTCTTTTTCTTTTTTTTTCTTTTTTTTTCTTTTGGCCTTCCCTTTTTTTGGCCTTTCTTTTTTTTATTTTTGGGCAATGCTCTAATAATGATGATCATCACACTTTCATTGATTACAGCACATGAATTACAACTCGAAACTAGAACAAGATATGATTCTATATGAATGCCTCCGGCGCTGTACCGGGATGGTGCAATGAATCAAGAGTGACATGTATAAAAATTATGCATGGTGGCTTTGCCACAAATACGATGTCAACTACATGATCATGCAATGGCAATATGACAAAAGTAATGTATGTCATGATGATGATAAACGGAACGGTGGAAAGTTGCATGGCAATATATCTCGGAATGGCTATGGAAATGTCATAAATAGGTAGGTATGGTGGCTGTTTTGAGGAAGATATAAGGGGGTTTATGTGTGATAGAGCGTATCATATCACGGGGTTTGGATGCACTGGCGAAGTTTGCACCAACTCTCAAGGTGAGAAAGGTCAATGCATGGTACCGAAGAGGCTAGCAATGATGGAAAGGTAAAAGCGCTTATAATCCATGGACTCAACATTAGTCATAAGAACTTATATACTTTGCAAAAATTTAGAAGTCATCAAAAACCAAGCACTACGCGCATGCTCCTAGGGGGATAGATTGGTAGGAAAAGACCATCGCTCGTCCCCGACCCCCACTCATAAGGATGCACAAGCTAGGTACACTTCATGCTTCAAATTTGTTACACAACTTTAACCATACGTGCATGCTACGGGACTTGCTAACTTCAACACAAGCATTCTTTAAATTCATAATCACCCAATTAGCATGACTTTAATATAACTACCTCCCTATCTCAAAACAATCATCAAGTATCAAGTTGATCATAGCATCCAATTCACTTCATATGATAGTTTTTATTATACCCAACTTGGATGCTCATCATTCTAGGACCAATTTATAACCATAGAAAATACCATGCTGTTCTAAAATACTCTCAAAATAATATAAGTGAAGCATGAGAGATCAACAATTTCTTCAAAATTAATCTACCACCGTGCTCTAAAAGATAGAAGTGAGGCACTAGAGCAAAAACTATCTAGCTCAAAAGATATAGGTGAAGCACATAGAGTATTCTATCAAATCCTAAGAAAATAGGATTCTCCCAAAAGGTGTGTTACAGCAAGGATGACTGTGGTAAACTAACAAGCAAAGACTAATATAATACACGACACTCCAAGCAAAACACATATCATGTAGCAAATAAAATACAACTCCAAGTAAAGTTACCAATGAACGAAGACGAAAGAGGGGATGCCTTCCGAGGGCATCCCCAAGCTTAATCTTTTGGCTATTATTGAATATCTTGGGGTTCCTTGGGCATCCCCAAGCTTAGGATTTTGCCACCCTTTATTCCATAGTCCATCAAATCTTTACCCAAAACTTGAAAACTTCACAACACAAAACTCAACAGGAAATCTCATAAGCTCCATTAGTGAAAGAAAACAAAACCACCACATAAGGTACTGTAATGAACTCATTATTTATTTAAATTGGTGTTAAACCTACTGTATTCCAAGTTCTCTATGGTTCATACCCTTACATACTAGCCATAGATGCATCAAAATATGCAAACAATACACGAAAAACAGAATCTGTCAAAAACAGAACAGTCTGTAGCAATCTGTAACTAACGCAAACTTCTGGAACCTCAAAAATACTACCAAAATAAGACGTCCTAAACAATTAGTTTATTGAACATCAGAAAAAAGAATCAATGCAAAAGCTCGTTCCTGTGATTTATTGAATTTGTTCTCGTGAGCGCAAAGTTTCTGTTTTTCAGCAGAATCAAATCAACTCATATCATAGGTTATCCTATAGGTTCTACTTGGCACAAACACTAAATAAAACATGAAAAATACATCTAAACAGAAAGTAGAAACAAAATTTATTACTAAACAGGAACAAAAACAAGAAAAGTAAAAATAATTGGGTTGCCTCCCAACTAGCGCTATCGTTTAAGGCCCCTAGCTAGGCATAAAAAGCGAAGATAGATCTAAGTAGTGCCATCTTTGGCACTTGATTCATAGGTAGCTCGCATGATTGATTCATAAGGTAATTTGACTTTTTTCTTGGAAAGTGCTCCATGCCTTTCTTTAATGGAAATTGGAATCTAATATTCCCTTCCTTCATATCAATAATTGGACCAATCGTTCTAAGGAAAGGTCTACCAAGAATAATAGGGCAAGAAAGATTGCAATCTATATCAAGAACGATAAAATCAACGGGCACCAAATTTCTATTTGCAACAATAAGGACATCATTGATCCTTCCTATTGGCTTTTTAATGGTGGAATCCACAATATGCAAATTTAAAGCGCAATCATCAAGATCATGGAAACCTAGAATATCACATAAAGTTTTTGGAATCGTGGAAACACTAGCACCCAAATCACACAAAGCAAAACACTCATGATCTTTAATTTTAATCTTTATAGTAGGTTCCCACTCATCATTAAGTTTTCTAGGTATAGAAACTTCCAAATTAAGTTTTTCATCAAAAGATTGCATCAAGGCATCAACGATATGTTTGGTAAAAGCTTTATTTTGACTATAAGCATGTGGAGAATTAACAACGGATTGCAACAATGAAATACAACTTTCTAAAGAACAATTATCATAATCAAATTCCTTGAAATCCGAGATAGTGGGTTCAATACTATTTATAGTCATGACCTCTCCAATCCCACTTTTACCAAATTTAGCATCAAGATCTAAAAACTCCGAATTCTTGGGACGCCTTATAAATAAAGTTGACTCATCTCTAGTCCCATTATTTTCAAGATTCATATTACAAAACAAAGATCTAATAGGGGACACATCAATAACTTTAAGATCTTCATCATTATTTTCATCTAACTTTTCTGGTTTGGCAGCCATCTTATTGACTAAGGTGGCTTGCTTATCAGAAATTTGAGCTATAGCCTTCTCAAGCCAGATTATTTGAGAGTTCATGCCATAAAATTCTTTATTCATATCATTAAGCTCCTTATTCATAAGACCCAAAAAATCTCTTTGTTCTTTAAACTCTTTTCTGAAGAAATTATTTTGCTCAAATTGCAAATTCATAAAGTTTCTAATATTTGACTCAATCTCTTCAAACCTCCTAAGGAGGTCGGTACTCTTAGGAAAAGCCATGACGACAAACAAGCACACAAGCAAACAGAAAACGACAAATGGAAAAAGAGAGGAGATTGGGAAAGAGAGGGCCAATAAAACGGCAAAGGTGAAGTGGGGGAGAGGAAAATGAGAGGCAAATGGCAAATAATGTAAATGCGAGGGAGATGAGTTTGTGATGGGTACTTGGTATGTCTCGACTTGAGGGAAGACCTCCCCGGCAACGGCGCCAGAAATCCTTCTTGCTACGTCTTGAGCTTGCTTGGTTTTCCTTAAAGAGGGAAGGGTGATGCAACACAGTAGCGTAAGTATTTCCCTCAGTTTTTGAGAACCAAGGTATCAATCCAGGAGGAGGCTTCTCAACAAGTCCCACGAACCTACACAAACAAACAAAGAAATCGCAACCAATGCGACAAAGGGGTTGTCAATCCCTTCATGGCCACTTGCGAAAGTGAGATCTGATAGAGATAATATGATAAGATAAATATATTTTTGGTATTTTATAATATATATGCAGAAAATAAAGATGCAACTAAAAGTAGATTGAAAGCAAATATGATAAGAGATAGACCCGGGGGCCATAGGTTTCACTAGTGGCTTCTCTCGAGAGCATAAGTATTACGACGGGTGAACAAATTACTGTCAAGCAATTGATATAAAAGCGAATAATTATGACGTTATCTAGGCATGATCATGTATGTAGGCATCACGTCCGCAACAAGTAGACCGACTCCTGCCTGC
The DNA here is from genome assembly GCF_002162155.2 of Triticum dicoccoides. Lineage (NCBI taxonomy): Eukaryota > Viridiplantae > Streptophyta > Magnoliopsida > Poales > Poaceae > Triticum > Triticum dicoccoides. The sequence goes on along the minus strand of NC_041389.1, from coordinate 336,476,384 downwards.
ATCTACTACTATTACTCCACACATCGACCGATATCCAGCATGCATCTAGAGTATTAAGTTCATAAGATCAGAGTAACGCATTAAGCAAGATGACATGATGTAGAGGGATAAACTCAAGCAATATGATATAAACCCCATCTTTTTATCCTCGATGGCAACAATACAATACGTGTCTTGCAACCCTTTCTGTCACTGGGTAAGAACACCGCAAGATTGAACCCAAAGCTAAGCACTTCTCCATGGCAAGAAAGATCAATCTAGTAGGCCAAACCAAACCGATAATTCGAAGAGACTTGCAAAGATAACTCAGTCATATAAAAGAATTCAGAGAAGATTCAATTATTATCAATAGATAAACTTGATCATAAACCCACAATTCATCGGATCTCGACAAACACACCGCAAAAATAGATTACATCAAATAGATCTCCACAAGAGAGGGGGAGAACATTGTATTGAGATCCAAAAAGAGAGAAGAAGCAAACTAGCTAATAACTATGGACCCAAAGGTCTGTGGTAAACTACTCACAACTCATCGGAGGGGCTATGGTGTTGATGTAGAAGCCCTCCATGGTGGATTCCCCCTCCGGCAGAACGCCGGCAATGGCTCCAAGATGGGATCTCGCGGATACAGAAGGTTATGGTGGTGGAAATTGTGTTTTGGTTTCTCCCTGGATGTTTTCGGGTTATGTAGGCTTATATAGGAGGAAGAAGTAGGTCGGTGGCCGCCCGAGGGGCCCACGAGACAGGGGGCGCGCCCTTAGGGGGGGGGACGCCCTACCCTCTCGTGGCCGCCTCGGCTGCTTCTTGACTTGCACTCCAAGTCCTATGGATCACGTTCGTTCCAAAAATCACGCTTCCGAAGGTTTTATTCCGTTTGGACTCTGTTTGATATTCCTTTCCTTTGAAATACTGAAATAGACAAAAAAACAGCAATACGGGCTGGGCCTCCGGTTAGTAGGTTAGTCCCAAAAATGATAATAATGTATAAAATAAAGCCCATAAACATCCAAAATAGGTAATATAATAGCATGGAACAATCAAAAATTATAGATACCTTGGAGACGTATCAATGCCTTGACAATTATAACCCAGAGCCAGTATCAACCTGGGGTCATAAAATATCATCATTCTGATTGCTCAAGGAAAAATATCCTGGCGACTTAAAGTCTGCTATCAGGGAAGCTTATCAATCCCAATATGCTCAATGGTGAGTCATATAATCAAGGCTACATGGCCTGTGAAATCGGTTCATACTGCCGGCTTACAGCGCCATATGCAGCAAAGGTAATAGCTCAAAAAACTTAGAGCGTAGAACTCCAAGTGCACAATCACATCATACAGCGACTTATCGTCCAAAGCCTGATCGGGTTATTAAACCTCCAGATGCGCTCAAATATGAGCCATAAGGATTATGGCTACATGGCCTGAATCGTTTTAAACCATATGTCAATACGGTACAAAAAATATGAACCCAAACAATGTTAAAATAAAATAACAAACCAGAAAAACAAGGCTTCCATAGGCCAACAAGCCTCAATATCAAGTGTTGTTCAAGGTCCGCATAGCCACTGAGTTAATACTTAATTATAACCTGTAAGCCGGGCCTCACATTACCAATCGTTGTTTTAACTTTGACAAGTTCAGGGTCTTTATAAGATTGACTGTGAAGAGTACAGCGAGTCATCCCAGGATTACCTGGTCGGAGTGGCAAGCATACAAAGGAAGGATAACCCTGATTTTTGGTGAATACACCTGGCGTCAAAGCCTATTACAAGGGACAACAAAGCTTTGTTCATTGACAGGGAGCCCCCAAGTAATATTTAACAAATCATCAAGGCAGGTTACCTATGTTTGAACTGTACATTGTGACAAGTTCTCTTTGGTAACCTTGAACTTAAGCATAAAACCCCAATTTGTTTGTAATTAGGCGTATAAGCTGGATCAAAGGGTAGTCAAAGCTATGCTCAATGAGCAGGAAGCCCCCATGTAATTTGTAACAAGGCGTGTAAGCCGGATCAATAGGGTAGTCATAGCTACGCTCAATGAGCAGGAAGCCCCCAACACTACAAAAAATATACACTTCCGTGATGATAAGTGTTTGTCACAGTAGGTCGCGTTTTTTGTCATGCATGTACATACATGACGATTTTATGACAGAATCAAGATAGTCATACCTGTGCTGTCGTAGAAGTGTTCCATGACATTACCAAAATTATCATCACGGAAGTGTCCACTTCCATGACAATAAATCGCGCGTCACAGAAGTGCTTTCATCAAGGGTGACCGACACGTGCAATCCACCATAACGGAACGCTGTTAAGCTATCGGGTTGGGTTTTGGATTCGATAACTCGTTAACAACCCCGACCAATGGGGATTTTCCACGTGTAAAATCATCATTGGCTGGAGGAAACACGTGTCGGCTCACCGTTGGGACAGATGTCATCCACTCATTGGACCGAAGGCACCTATGATACGGCGACACGTGGCACGGCCCAACAGCAGCCCATTCCTGTGAAAAGGCCGGCCCGTTTGACTTGGTCAAAAGGTGCTGGGCCGGCCCACGGAAAGCTTGTTAACGGCATGTTCGCATATAGCCCATTTACAGCCCGCTAACCCAGGGCCCGTTATGCCCTATCCGAATTAGGCCCAGTAGCGTCATCTAGGCCGTCCAATATGATTCCAGCCCATTTTAACTTCCGGCCCATGTGTGGCCCATGACTTCTTTCGGCCCATATGAGGCCCTTTGTAACTCTTGGCCCGTTAACGACCCGTGGTGAAACTGGCCCGTAATGAACAGTGTATCACTTTATACCCATTAACGGCCCGTTATTCCATTGGGCCATTTCCAGCCCAAGTTATCTTTCGGCCTTCTAAGGGCCCATTGATTCTTGGGCTCATTTGCAGCATTCGATTACATACGGCCCGTTACTGTCATTTTCTGCTTGTGGGCCAAATTCAGCCCATCGTTACAGTCGCCCCATTTGCGGACCGTTAATACGTTGGGCTGTTTTCATGTCAAAAAAACCCGTTGGGTTGTTTACATAGAGTTATCAAATATGGCCTATTAACGGCCCGTTATGGTCCATGAATAGTACGACCCATGATTGGCAAAATGATGATACGCCCCGTAGAAGGCCCATGGATCCTACGGCCCGTATGAGGCCCATGGATAGTACGACCCGTAGAAGGCCCATGATCGTATGACCCGTAGAAGGCCCATGGACCCTACGGCCCATAGAAGGCCCATGGACCATACGGCCCGTAGAAGGCCCATGGACCCTAAGGCCCATATAGAAGGCCGATGGATCCTACGGCCGGAAGAAGGCCCATGGATCATACGACCTGCAGGAGGCCCATGGTTACAATAGTCCGTGTGTTGCCATGATTATTTTGGCCTAGTTACCAAAAATAGGCTATTGTGGCCACTAGAAAAACACAGAAAAAGAACTGCAGTGACTACAACCAAACAACAAAACAAGACAATAAGGAAATAAATAAGCAAGCAATTAACGCTAGCCTATTAACGCTATTACACATATTACATCCATTGGGCATGAAAGTTCGCCACCAGTGCAAATATAGGGAACAAAGCAGCACATTACATACACTGGCCGTCAAAATTGGCCACCAGTGCAAATAAACACGGTAGCAAAACAAGAGCATAACTGAAACAACTTCAGAAGAGCTCAAGAAACGTTATCCTGGGTATCAACCATGCTGGCAATAAGCTTAGCAAGCTGATTAGCTTTGTCCTGTTTGGCGCTCAAATCCTCCAACACTTGCTATTGCACCAGAAAGTATGCATCTGAATGCTCCAGGGACTTCCGCAGTCCTTCCACTTCTTGTCACAGCACAGCTGATCGATGTCTTTTAGCTTGTAGTTGAGACTCAAGAAACCGAACTGATTCAGACAGTGAGTTTGAATAGCTTGTGCAAGCGATAGTGGCCAATAACTTGAACACTAAACCAAGACATGACTTTGGGGTTGTCTCGCTATCTTCAAGATAGTCTTCCTTAGCTATTTTATCAGCTTTGTTAGAGACCAACAAGGATGTGTCACTATCCCGAACCTTATCTGCATTACTTCCTTTATCATTGCTTAATAAGGCACTCTTCCCCAATATTCTGTTAGCATTCTAAAAGAAGAAACAAGCAGACACATAACAAGTTTAGCATGTACTAGTATATGAAACTCATTTCGGTGAACCAGTTCATTAGTAAGGTGGACAGGATTAAACTACCAAGTCTTCTATTGCCAAGTACTAGTACATAATAAAAGCATCAAACAAACATATATCTATGTCCTATGGTCACTGCATTGTCTTGCCAAATCAAAATAGAGACATGGTTCAAATCATATTAGCTCAAGACAAAGCAGAAGTGAAATAATACAAAGCGTGGGAAACTACACGACAAAACAAGATTTCAGATGGGTACCATGGGTCTACATGTACAACAACACTATTGGCTCTATTGTGATGCTAGTAATGTGCATGATATGAAAGTCAACTGTATACACAATTGAAATTGAAATCAAAAGAGCTATTGATAAGAGCAAACCTGTTAAAGAAACATGCGTGAACATACCTGCTGTACCATTGGAGTTTCGATTGGATCCTTCAATTTAAAAATAAGTCTGTATGAGTAAATACAGTGATACAAGAGCAAAGCAATCATAGTTAAAAAAGGCGCGCCTAAGCGAGCGCTTAAGCGCGCCTAGGCTCTAGGCGTTGGCAAAACGCATTGCGCATAACTACGCTTAATCTGTGCATAACTGCGCATAAGCATGTGCTTTGGTCAGTAAAGTGCAAAGCGGTGGCAAAACGCACAATTAACGCCTGGCGCTTTTTTGAACTATGATAGCAATGGAATCTTAAATTAGAACAGTTGTTCTTCAGGTTTAGGCACTTGTTCTACATGAACAGAGTACAGTAAGACGCAAGAATATAATACTTAAAAATAGAAAATGAGCTCATAGACCTTACCACATTCTTGGTTCGGGACCAGTACAGAACAAGGCGTTCCCAGTCATCATCCAGTAAATGTGTCTCAGGAGAATGTAAGGGAATTTGATGAGTTTCTTTGACGGTGAAGTACGTTTTCTTCAGGTAATTCCGATACTGCCACCAGGCATTCTTGAAGATAGTAGAGGTATTAGCACAGGTTACCTCATCCCGAGTTTCCAAATCGGTCCTTCTCTATAGAGAAAAATGGGAAAATTTGTTATATTATAACCATCATGGAGGTAGGATGTATGGGATGAAGCAAAGTAATTTCCATGAATAACATTACTTACACATAACTCTTGGACAAACACCTGCAACTAGCATTTTCCTTCATCTTCAGTATAATATTTCCAAGATGGGAAGATACGCACATACGATTTAACAACATCAAATGCGATAGATGCTAAACTATGACTAGCTGGTTGTGCTTCCTCCACGGGAATAGGCGTACTAACTGGTGGAGTTGGGGTTCACCGTGATAGTACTGGCCCTTTGGGCACTGGAGCTGCCTTACTAACTGCTCTTGTTTGGGAGCTCTGTGGTGGAGATGGTGCTGTGTCAACAGGAACTAGGTTACTATCGGCAGAGGTTGGGGTTAGATTGGGTGAAGCTGGTTCTCTGTCCATCGCAGTAGGGGTACAATCTGCGAGAGTTTGGGTTATGTGTGGTAGGGCTGGTTCTTGTGCATGTACAACCGGGTGCTATCTCCACCAAGAGGTAGCACTATTTTATTTGAAGACCGTGTTTTTAGTCCGCTAGATACTGGCATCACCCGCTCCAATTCAAATGGCTGATAAAAAGGAAACATAGTTGAATGCACAGACATTGTATGAGAGACAGATGCAATAGATAGTGTGGAAAAAAGAGGGCATGAAATGATTGACATGTATATTGTTTAACTAAAACGGGTAGCATGACATAATTTCACATATATGATGTCTATCTAAACTGGATAGCATAGCATAACATAATTCAAAGATATGATGAATAACTAAACAGGATCGCATGAAATAATTCACCTACATGTTATCTAAGTAATCATGATCGCATCATTTAATTCACATATGTGATTTATATGCTAAATAGAGGGCATTCGATATGATGTCTGAACTAAGAACATGGTGTTGAATATTGTGTATATGATGTCTAAACTATGCAATGCAAGACACCGTATGCATGATATGAGCAGTATAATTGTGCCTAGTTAGAGCATACACCTCAGTGGGGGAATAGGACTGGTCATCTATCTTTAATCCATCTCCGAGGAGCTATTGGGACCCAACAAGAGATCTGCTTCGACAGGTAGCACTGTCTGCTCTGAAGGCCTTGTTTTCACTCCAGATTTTTCCATCTCCCACCCAAATGGCTGATTCACAGGAAGAGTAGTTTAATGTACAAATATTGTCGACAAATGGAAATGTAATGAAGAAAAGGATTGGCAAGATATCATTCAAATATATGATGCCTGGTTAAACAGGATGGCATTGCACATTTCACATATATTATGGCTGGCTAAAAGACATGAGACTGCATAATTCCCATATATGATATAGAAACTAAACATGTGGCATTACAAAACATGTCTAAACTAAGCAGATGACATATATGATGTCAAAAGTAGGCACTGCAAGGCAACATATGCATGATATGACTAACATCATCATGCCAAGGTAGAGTAAACACCTTGGGGGTAAATAGGAGTGGTCAGCGGCGTCTGAATCCGCCTTAGAACAGATATCTTCCTCTGGATTACAATCTGGAGAGGGGTGGGGAGGGTTTGCCATTGAACCCACCATGGAGCGATGTCTGCATGACATTGTATTGCCGCGCAAAACTCTTCTCTTTTTCTCTACATGTTTAGCATGACTGTGTACAATATCTGACATGCATACGAAAAAATATGGTGAGATTATGTAAGGTGAACATGCAGAAATTTAGAGTGGTGGTAACAACCAGTGGATGGATCCAAAAATAATGACAGCAGGCTGATGACTGCTTTAAATTAATAAAAAGACAGATGATGATTGCTTTACTATTTGTTTCCCACCCAAGATGAACAACATAGGCATACCCTAGGTGAACCAGATATTAGACAGACGTACTATTCATTGCTGCCTCGATATGTTCCCCACAACTAATTTAGAACTCAAGTTTGAACATTAATTTGGACCTGACTTGGGAGTCCAAGAGCTGAACAGGACGATAAATTAGTAGGTAAGTTTAAGCAATGCATAACATAAGCAGAAACAAAAGAGTGCGACCTATCTTGTGGACCCATGTACTCCTTAGGTTCATCTGCTGAGTCGATGATGGTGATGCCGTTGCGGTGGGTGCCAGCGGCAGGGAAGGAGATCTGAGGCGGCGAAAGACGGTCAGGAGTCGTGACGTCTGGTTTGGTGGATGCTTCTGTCGATGGAGCAGCTCAGGTGAGGTGGACGACGTTGCGACAGGAGCAGGACAAACCACACAAAGTTCCCTTCGACACGTAATTGTAACTGAAGTAATTCTGTAAGGGCTCATTTGGCTTGCATGATTCTTAAAACGCAGGGATAGGAAAAACACCGGAATATGATAGGAAAATGCACATGGTAAACAGAGCATTTGTAAGCACGTGATTTCTGTCAACTTGGGTGTTTGGTTCACAGGAATTGGAAGAGCAGAGGAATGCAAAGAAACATGGCCAAAATAAAGTGAAACCATATGAAAGCGTGTACAGTTAGAATGTTATTCTGGCACTAATGCACTTGGTCTTGTTTTCATGCATAGAATAATTGAATAGTAGAGTGCCATTGGAAAATTCCCTATTGCTATGTTTTTCCGTTGAACCAAAATAGCCATAATGGATTGACATGAATATATAGTAATAAGTGATGCAACAAGTGTACAACCTCTTTGTCGTAGCCGTGTCAACCTCAGCATCATTGGGTTGGTCACTGAAGCAGTTGAGGCAGAGGTGGCTGTCGGAGGTATGCATCCAACCAGGCAAACAGAAGCTTTGTCACATTCTTCCTGTTGAATGCGAGGTTACTATTGTCCATGAGGCTTAATTTTTACAGCAAGAGATTTCTCACGAACGAACATGTTGAACAGCAAAAAAAGAAGTTTCAGGTGGACAAATGGGCTTCTAAACATGCTCGGCTTCTATTTACAATAAGTTGTAGACATCCTGAAATAAATTTTTTTGCACAGGATGTTGATTTTATGGATCAGACCGATCCATTTGTTTGTGACTGCAAAAAAGAGTGGTTGGGTTAGATGTTACTGTCATGTTCAATCTGGGTTTTGTCTAAAAATTTGATGAACAATAAATCCTTGGGCTTTTTGTACCATTTGTATGCTTGACTTCCATGTTGTTTCCCTCGTACTCCCCTCCACCTGCCACTCCACTGCCGCATCTTCCATGGCTGATGTTCGTTCCCGTCCGAGGCCTTGCCGTCATTCTCCGCCTTGGTTAGCTCGTTGTGCCCGCCGCCGTCTGGCATTGTCAACATGGTCAACAACCAAGAGGAAACATGAGATGACTGTACATGGAGAGGCTAACAGTAGGGACCCACCAGGGTCATTGCATTTCGCAAGCAGGTGCCTCATTATTACAAGCCAAAAAAATACTTCCTCCTAATTGTTTGACAACTAGGTTCCATGCCATTATCAATGTAGTCAATAAACGAGAAAATTACACAACGAGCGGATAACACCAGGGACCCAGCAGCTCACCCAGTTGTTTTTCAGTTTCAGAGACGGAGCTCAACTGCACGCTGTACGGGGGTTGTGGCCCGTCTAGCCCACGCTTACGCTTTTATTAAGCACATGACGAGCCCAGTTGATATTTTTTTCTTTCTGAAATTGGCTAGCCCAGTTCCTTTTTTTGGAGAATACCAAAACCGAGGCCTACTTGCTTTTCTCAGCCTTGCTGGGCTGCAAATCTTTCAAGACGAGGAGGGATGTAAGTAGTAAGAAATGGGCTTCCCCAGAAAACGGGCTATAAGTTGTAAGAAATGGGCTGTAAATTTTTAAACCAAAGCCAACCGGCAATTGCATTAAAATATCATTTTTTCAGGATTTCTCTACTCTATACTCTTATAAAAACCAAAGCCAACTGGCAATTACATTAAAATATCATCTTTTCTCCCACAAGATAAACTACTCGTACAAATGCATCTTCATGTTCCGTGCAACGAACGGGCATCTTGCTAGTTAAGATTCTAAATTTCATTCATTTTTTGCGGGAAATTGTTTTTTGATTTTTATTTTGATATAATTTTTGAAAATTATTTTTAACGTGACTCGAAATTTCGTGATTAAAAGAGTTCAGACCCCACCGAAATATGCAAAATTTCGTTGAATTTTTTAGCAGTGCCCAGAATATATGGTCTGTAATGCTAATAAAAGTAATATGGGCTTCAAATATCCTTAAGGATTAGCAAATGGGCTGTAAATTATTGAAAATAATGGCTAATAGGTTGTATGCTGTTTTCCACAGATTTGGAGACTAACTTCTGGGCCTACTAGGTTGACGATGACGCTGTCCTAATTTTTTTTACGCGTACGCAAGGCTTTGTCAACTTAGTCAACACACAGCAGTGACTGTTGGATGTCCATCCAACGGCCGCCATGCTTCTTCAATCTCTGATCTTCCTGCTCCAGCCGCCCAAACCAGCGCCGGCGGGACTGCCTGCTCTCTCCTCCCGTGGCTGGCTGTGCTGCCGCCAGGCCATCCTCTAACCACCCACACATCTTGTTATTTTCCGGGGACGGCAGCGCTCACTCTCCCCTCAGCGTGGGCATCCATTGCGGTGGCTTCGCCGGCTTCTAGTGGTTCTCTTCCTGGGCCTCGCCCTCGTCCATTGTGTTTGTGCTCTCGGCGCGGCGAGGTCAACATGGTCAACAAAAAACAACCATCGGAAGAGGCTGACAGTAGGGGCCCATACAGGAAAATGCCTCCTGATTACGCGCAAAATAATGATTCCTCCACCTGATAGCTGGGACCCACTGAAAGGGTCTCTGTATTTTGCGAATAAAACGTTCCCCCCGCTGTCATCTCGGACCCACCGGAAATGCCTCCTTATTACGCACAAAAAAATGAATACTCCCCCTGCTAGCTGGGACTCACCTTGGTGGGAGGCTGACTTGTGGGCCTACTAAGTTTACGGGGACGGAGGGCTTTGTCAACTTAGTCAATATGAACGATTCTAGCTCCAGTGAGCGTACGATGTCCATCCAACGGCTGTAGTGCTTCTTCAACCTCTAGTCTTCGTGCTCTAGCCACCCAAAGCAGCGCTGGTCGTGCCGCATGCTCCTGCCTCGCGTGGCCAGCTGTGATGCCGCGGAGGCCTCACCGCCCCCTACTACTCCCACCGCTGGCCAGGCCATCCCTCTGCTCACCCACACCCCCTGTTATTCTGCAGCGACGGCAGCCTCACACCGCAGCCGAAAACCCTCGTACTCCTCTTCGCATAGGAATCCACTGATGCGTCTTCCCCGGCTCCGCGTCGTGCCCTTCCTAGGCCTCGCCGTCATCCACCGCTGTGGCGCTCTCGGAGTGGCGTGGTCAATGTGGTCAACGACCGACTTCCATCGGAAGAGTACTATGCGTGGAGAGGCTGACAGCTAGGTCCACGGTGGCCGCAATGAAGTGCCTCCTTATTACGCGCCAAATAATTATTCCTCCACCTGACAGCAGGGACCCACCGGATGGGCCACCTTATTTTGTGAAAAAAACATTTCCCCCCTGACTGCTGAGACCCACCAGCTACACCTTCACATGCAAGGAAGTGCGTCCGGGCAAAAAACAAAACAAAATGATTCACCCCCCTGACTGCTGGGACCCACCAGCTACATCTTCGCACGCAAGGAATTGCCTGACAGTCGGGACCCACCTGGTCGAAGCGTACGTAGCGTTGTCATTCTGGTCGCGAACGTGTACGTACATACTGGTGGATGTAGAGGCGCGCACGTGTCATAGTAGAGGCGCACACCTAGCATGTACACGTACGTACAGTGGCCAGGGTGCAAGAAAGAAAATACGGCCATGTATGTGTACATACGAGCGGGGTCTCGAACGCCTACTCGCGCATATATACGTACGGCCAGGGCTCGTGTACATTGGCTGGGTCGGAACGGAGAAACAGCGTCGTTGTCGTGTTCATGGGGAGCCAACCGGCTGGGTCGGAACGGAATGCATCGTCGTGTTCATCAGGAGGGCTTGGACGGAACAGGCAATGGAAACGAGGCATGGCGTACCGCAGAACGGAGGAAACAACCTTGTGTTCGACCGGCCACGTTCTAAATGAGATCATGTTCATCGGGAGGAGTCTGATGTACCGCAAAACGGAGGAAACGGACCTCCTACGATCGAAACGGGGGTCCTGTTAATCGAGAGGGGTGTGGCATACTGCAAAACTGAAGAAACGGACCTCCTACGGTCGAAACGGGGGTCATGTTGATCGGGAGGGGTGTGGCGTACCGCAAAACGGACGAAACGGACTTGTGTTGGAGCGCTATGGTCGAAACGGGGGTCCTGTTCATCGGGAGGGGTGTGGCGTACCGCAAAATGGGACTCCACGGGATACTGTTCATCTCCACCATCGACCTCCTCCAGCCTCCACGGGCTACCGTCGACCTCCTCTAGCCTCCACGGGCTCCGGTTCATCCAGCCTCCACCACGCGCTACTCCACCGGCTACTGTTCAACCACCCCTCCACGGGCACCCCTCCACCGTCTACTGTTCATTCAGCCCTCCACACCACGGGGTCCTGTTCAACCACCCCTCCATGGGCACCCCTCCACCATCTACTATTCATCCAGCCCTCCACACCACGGGGTCCTGTTCATCCAGAGGCAACACCATCGCTCACTGTTCATCCAACCCCCCCGCACCTCTCACTGTTCATCCAATCAATCAGCTTCAGTTAGCAGCAGTAGAGAAGGAATCGCTCGATCGGGTTCAGCTAACAGCCATCGATCGATCGCTCAGGTTCAGTAACGCGTAGCCTGCAGTGCAATCGCTCGGGTTCTGTTAGAGCTTAATGTCGGTGTCATAACCGGCGGATCTCAGGTAGGGGGTCCCAAACTGTGCGTCTAAGACTAATGGTAACAGGAGGCTGGGGACACGATGTTTACCCAGGTTCGGGCCCTCTCGATGGAGATAATACCCTACTTCCTGCTTGATTGATCTTGATGATATGAATATTACAAGAGTTGATCTACCACGAGTCCAGAGAGGCTAAACCCTAGAAGCTGGCCTATGGTATGATTGTTGTTGTGTCCTACGAACTAGACCCTCCGGTTTATATAGACACCAGAGGGGGCTTGGTTTACACCGAGTCGGTTTACAGAGAAGGAGATCTACATCCAAATCGCCAAGCTTGCCTTCCACGCCAAGGAGAGTCCCATCCGGACACGGGACGAAGTCTTCAATCTTGTATCTTCATAGTCCAACTGTCCGGCCAAAGCATATAGTCCGGCTGTCCGGATACCCCCTTATCCAGGACTCCCTCAGTAGCCCCTGAACCAGGCTTCAATGACAATGAGTCTGGCGCGTAGATTGTCTTCAGCATTGCGAGGTGGGTTCCATCTCCGAATACTCCAAGATAAATTCCGAACACAAGGACCGTGTCCGGCTCTGCAAGATAAATTCCATATACCACCGTAGAGAGAATAATAATCCACGAATCTAATCTGCTGAGAACTCTTTGAAACGTGACGTCACGCCACGGACCGGCTCTTATTCGAACCGCTTTTTTTACAACCAGCTACCGCATACCTCACGAGGCGGCTCCATTGGCACGTCTTGTCGACGCAGAGATCATGTCCCTCTTATTACGGGACCCTCATTAATACGGGTATGGGTAATGCAACCGTGCTTGTTGGCACGACTCTGTGTTTTTAGGCAAGTCCCGAATGGTTACGCTGGGGACATTTGATATTCTTCCCCCTTTATAGAGGGGTCGAGGGCTATCCCTCTATCTCCACACTTGCGCCTTCTCACACCTCGAGTTCCAACACCCAAAGCTCAAGCTTAAGCGCCTCAGATCTTTGATCATGTCTGGGTCCTACCATCAAGGCCAGTGGATGACCTCCTCTCTCACACAGGAGGATATTGCAAAGCTCAGGGAGGCCGGGTATTTGACCTCCGAAGTTAAGCACAGGCTTCCCGCCCCCGAACAGGTTATCCCCACTCCCGAGCACAATGAGAGCGTCGTATTTGTCTCCCACTTCCTCCGGGGTTTGGGCTTTACTCTTGATCCCTTTGTGAGGGTCTCATGTTTTACTACGGGCTAGATTTCCATGATCTAGCTCCGGATTCCATCCTCCACATCTCGTCGTTTATCGTCGTGTGCGAAGCTTTCCTCCACATCACCCCCACTTCGGCCTATGGCTCAAGAATTTCAATGTGGAGCCGAAGATGATTGAGGGGCGACACGCAGAGTGTGGAGGCGCAATAATAAGCAGGAACGCCGATGTCCCATGGCCTGAAGGCTCCTTCCCGGAGGTATCCGATCTATGGAAACGGAGGTGGTTCTATGTCACAGCTCCCCGAGGCTCAAAGTGGGTGGCCGCCCCTGCCTTCCGCTCGGGCCCTCCGCCTCAACTGGTGTCATGGGCCAATGTGGGACTGAACTGGGGGCCTACAAATGATGTACCGACGTTGCAAAGCCGCATTCAGGAGCTCCTCAAGAGGGACATTAGTCTTGTCAAAATAATTCAGGTAATGCTAGTTCCGCGGGCCCTGCCGTGCAAACGTCGACCTCTCCGGATGTGGGAGTTCAATCCAGAAAGCCCGCGAACTATTCGGCACTTCCTCGACACGACACCCGAAGGAATGTATAAGTTGTTCTTAGGACCACGAATAAAGTGTCCGGACACCACCGAGGATGCGGGCCTGAGTTGCAATCGCCCAGATACCCAAGTAAGTAACCCTATAACCGAACCCTTTGCTTATATTTGTCATAGCATTGTTCTGAATACTGTCCGCGACCAGGATTGGCTTAGCAAGGCGAAGAGGATCAGGTGTCCGGCCCCGCTTCCTGAAGGCCCGCCAGGTCCGGCAATAGCCAGGATGCTTGAGCGGGCACTGAGACAGGTGCCATCGGAGAAAGGCGAAGGGAGGATTGGAAAAGCCAAGGGTGAGACCCACACATTGTGCATCCGAACCGGGGAATTAATGTCTCCATGGAGGAGGAGAATCAGGGAGGTGATTCTGAGGTTTCCTCCCCCTGCGGGAAGAAGAGGGCCGCTTCTGAAGACTTGGAAACGGGAGCGCCTAAACAAGGGAAGAAAACTTCACCAAAGGGCACTGCCCCGAAGGGTGTCCTTACCGCACAGTGCCCGCTAACGGGACAGCCCTCCACCAAGCTGTAAGTTTAATAAACAAGAAGCTTATTGCTTTTTCCTCTGAGAGTAATAACCAGGACCTATTTTTTGCAGTCCGGCTAGCAGTTCATCTCAACAGGGTTCATCCTCGGAGGATCTTCTTCCGGAGATGATGGAGAGTGAAACCCCACCTACCTCTCCGCCCCGTAGGGCAGGCGACCCTGAGGTATCGTCACGGAGGAGTCCAGATCCAATGGGGCTAGAAGCTAACACTTCGGCCGCTCCGAGCCCAGCGCGTTCGGCTCCTGTGGCAGACAATGAAAAGGGTCCGGAAGAGTCCGGTGTCCGGTCGAACATACTCACGGGCCTCCTGGAGTCAGCTGCTCTCTCGGAGGATCACCGTACACTAATGGGTACGGTGTTGGAGAAAATTTCCCCCGCTACAAGCGGGTTAAATGAAGCTTTTAGGATCTTGCTCAAAGGCTTTGAGGTAAGCAACGAAATACGCAATTTTTTGGTTGCAGCGCACGCGATAGATGTGCTCTATATAGATAGTAGCCCTTGACACTGTGGTTGCCAGCCGATGGCGGCAAACGGAGGATCACAATCCCAGGTAATCATCGCGCTTGTATTGATGTGCAGGTTTCTAAGGGTCCGGCAATAGACCGGAATGCTGAACTTGCCGAACTAAAGCGACAAATTGATGTGGTGGATACTGACGTCATGCTTATAAATAAGCAGATTGATGAGTCACAGAGTATGTGCTCGTTTTCCTTATTTGCTTTAGAAAATTGTAAGAAGGTTGTAATATTAATGTGATGTGGCTGCAGGCAGAGCTGCTGCCATTGAGGCCCTGAGGGCGGAGCTTACCCTAGCCAAGGAACAAGCCCGGGTCAGAAATGCGGCTGCTCTAAAGGCAGCCGCAGACTTGAAAGCCGAACAGGACGCTCATCTCCAAAGCGAAGAAAAGATAGCCGAGATGACTATGGAGCTAAGGGACACCGCCGACCGGTATGAGCTTCTCGAGAAGGAGAATCAGGCAAAGGCGGCTGACCTGAAGAAGGCGCTGGATTCGGCTAAGGAGACGCGCTCTGAGATTAGAGACGCGCGGGAGGAACTTCGACAAGACAGAGAAATCGCGGCTGGAAATCCTTATTTGTTGGGGATGAAGTTTTTAGATCCAAAATATGCTCCATTGGATAAGCTATGGAGTGTTGCAGATGAGTATGCGGACTTGGCGAAGAGTGCAGCTGATGCGACCAAGTTGTTCAAGGACCATAAAGACAACGAAACAGAAAGACTGTTCTGGTCGCAATTTAATGCCCCAGCACGCTCATTACCCTTGAGTGAGAAGATGGCGGCTATAGCCGAGCTCCATAGGTTGTCCGGTCTTGTAATGAGGTCTGTAATAGACCATCTGTGGCCGAAGGGGCCGAAGCCGGACAATTACTTTGGTTTGGTGCAACAATTATTTGGCGCCAGAGCGCGAATAGATGCCGAGAAGAGGTTGGCGTGCATAGAGGGTGTGCGGATGGCCATTGCCTATGTGAAGACATATTGGGCCGATATGGAGGCCACCAGCATTGCAACCCAGGGTCCGGCAGGAAGCCAAGACCCAGCCGAGCACTATTTGGAGCAGTTCATAGAAGGTGCCCGTAGAATAGAGGCTCAGTGCTCGAAGAATGTCATGTTCGAGTGACGAATCTATCAATTGTAAACAATTATGTGTTTAATTATAGAGGTTGTTTTTTTATACTTTAGCCTGAAAGTATTATAATGTCTCCTGTGCGACTGTTTATGTATGCATATAACGTGAAAGTTAGCAGTCATTGGCTTTAGCCCCCACGCATATAATGCGGGGGTGTTCGAGAAAATAGGTGTAAACACACTTGATCCAACGTCTTGGTCCATTAAGGAGGTGATCGCACGTCAAACCAGGCAACCGGACTATATAGCTGTAACACTTTCACTTAGCCATGGGAGTTGAAAAGGTGGGGCTACTATGTAGCCCCTGGTACTTCCGCGTGCATCCGGGTATGGTGCGCGTACTTGACCGGAAAACCAGTCCTTCGTTGATGCGGAGGAATCCTATAGATTCCGATGAGTCCTCGAGTGGTTGACTAGTCTCTCGCTGTATCATGACAGTCAGCTTTCAGCTTTCTCTACTGAGGTGCTCATCCGAAAGAACCAGGGCACAATCGCAGTAGTTCTCCTTTGGCCGCCTTAGACGATAGAACAGAATGTAAGGCAGCAAACCGAGGAGCCGGGCTAACCCAACATTTGACCAAAGACATGACTCGAAGCTGATGCATATAAGGCCAAACTCGTGACGCCGAACACTCCCGGAGGTATTCAGACTTTCTAACATATACTGGGCTGAGTAATGCCCATGACCCTGTAATTCCAGGTACGTCCACTGATCTATCGTGACGAAAAGCCTATAACGCCAGTGTCAAGCAACAAAAGACAGTAAAGAAGGTTTACACAGGGGCTTAATCTAAAGAGAAACCTTTGAGCGGGGCCCTGCTGCACGTCTGTGTCTTTGTCTCTGTTGTGCCGTATCCTGGAAGGGTGTCGCACAGATAGTGTCTGTAAAAACGAAAACTCACGTAAAAGAGTAGGCGTGCGAAAAGTTAGTTATTCTCGATGGATGTTAGAGATACGAGATATTTGCCTATTAATGAGGCAAGCCGAACTGTGTGCTTTATTACATGTTTGTAGCCCCTCGTATTATTTATGGGGACACATGTATAGCACCTAGCTCAGGTTTATCCGAGCTATTGTGAAAAATGGTGTACTGGCCTCGTCTAGCCATGTCCGTGGTCTTGACGACCGGTCACGCGTTCTAGTGGGAGAGGCCGCCTAGAGTCCGGTAGCGGGAGCTTCCGCATACTGCTCTGTGTTTCCGCTAACCGTTATGACGCCGCATGGACTGGGCATCTTAAGTTTAAGGCAGGCGTAGTTCTGTATAGCATTAAAGCAAGCGAAGGCCATTCTTGCGAGTAATGCATGATAATCGTTGCTGAAGGGGCGATGTTGAAGAGTAGTTCCTCGCTTCTGAAGTTGTCGAGAGAACCGAATGTCACTTCTAATACAAGGGAGCCCCAGTAGTGGGCCACAATGCCTTGAATCACTCCATTGAAGGTGGCCTATTTTGGTTTATTCTGGATGGGTCTATCCCCATCTTGCGGATGGTGTCTTGATATATCATATTAAGACCACTACCGCCATCCATTAGGACGCGAGTGAGATGGTATCCATCAATTATTGGGTCGAGCACCAAGGCAGCCGATCCACCGTGCCGGATACTGGTCGGGTAGTCCCTGTCATCAAAAGTGATCGGGCAGGTTGCCCAGGGATTGAATTTCGGGGCGACGAACTCTGCGTGAGTTGCGTGTACCATGTTTACCGTTTTGACTTCTTGTGGGAATTGTTTCTGGCCCCCGATGTTTGGCTAGCGAGGTTCATCCTCGTCTTCGCTTGGTGTTTCCCTTCCCTTGTGTTCCGCATTTAACTTACCAGCCTGCTAGAAGACCCAACATTCTCTGTGGGTGTGATTTGCGGGTTTGTAGGAAGTGCCATGGATTTGGCACAATCATTCCAGGACTTTATTCAGGTCGGATGGTCCCTCTTTACTGCCCTTAAATGGCTTGTTTCCTTGACCAGGTCGAGAGCCCCTGAATCCAGCGTTAACCGCCGTGTTGTCCGGACTATCGTTATTCCAATGTTTGTGCTTAGTGCGCCGTGGCTTACCATTGCCATCTCGAATTTCGGATGTGCCCGGGTCACTGGTGCCTCTACGGGCCAACCAGCTGTCTTCGCTCGCACAAAATCGGGTCATAAGGCTTGTTAAGGCTGCCATAGTCCTTGGCTTTTCTTGGCCGAGGTGTCTGGCAAGCCACTCGTCTCAGATACTGTGTTTGAAGGCCGCTAAGGCTTCGGCGTCCGGACAGTCTACAATTTGATTCTTTTTAGTGAGGAATCGGTTCCAGAGCTTGCGGGCTGACTCTCCAGGCTGCTGTATTATGTGACTTAAATCGTCTGCATCCGGAGGTCGGACATAGGTTCCTTGAAAGTTGGCCCTGAAAGCATCCTCAAGTTCCTCCCAACTTCCAATTGAGTTTTCGGGGAGGCTTTTCAGCCAGTGACGAGCTGGTCCTTTTAACTTGAGGGGAAGGTATTTGATAGCATGGAGGGCATCCCCACGAGCCATGTGTATGTGAAGGATAAAATCTTCAATCCAGACCCCAGGGTCCATCGTTCCGTCGTATGGCTCTATATTCACGGGTTTGAATCCCTGTGGAAATTCATGATCTAGCACCTCATCAGTGAAGCACAGGGGGTGCACAGCCCCTCTGTATCTGGCCGTGTCGCGGCACGCTGTCGGCTGTTGTTGCTCCCAGTGTTGATTCCGGACTAGTATTCGATCAGTATGATCATTGTGGTAACCATAATCTCGTGTCGGAGCACTTCCTCTGGACCCATAGATGGATCTGGCCGCACTGGCCTTTTTGTCCAGGATCTCTCATAAATCGTGTGCGGTATCGGTGGCTGCTCTATCGCGGCCATGAGGTGGTTGGTCCGGTTGAGTGGTCGTATTGCTTTTTGGCGGAACGGGCGCTGCGCCTTTGTCGTCGAATTCGGGTAGCAGTTTGCGCTTTGGGTAACTCTTTGTGTGGCGATCGTTGCCACATTTTCCTTCGGTGTCCAGCACCTTATTCCATCTTCGGCTGAGCGTATCCTGCGCGGTTTTAAGCCTTTACTTCTGCTTCTTCAGGCTCCTCACTGTGGCCAGGAGTTTTCTGTGGAGGTTATCTTGTTCCAAACGTTTTTCCGAGATGATGAATGCATCGTCAACTGGACTATCCTCCTCTTTGGAGGTAGTATGATGAGTTCGGCCTTCTGGATCGCTATGATCGGGCGTCTGCTCCGAGCTGTGTTCGGCGTGACCTGGCTTATCCTGCTCCATCGCTGGGTCCCTATGGTCGTTGTTGCCTTCGGAGTCAACTGGACTGTCATCCTGTTTCGTGTTGTTATCGCTATTTTTACTGTGACTGGACTTATAGCAGCGTCTGCTCCTTCGTTTTTGCTCTTGTCCGGGGGGTTTATCCTCCATTGTGTCCTTTTTGTCACCATTGTCTTCTCTAGGCGTGTCCATGATATAGACGTCGTATGATGAAGTGGCTGTCCAGCGCCCCATGGGCGGCGGTTCCAGATCGTCCCCTACAGCAACGACCATATCGTCGATGTTATCAGAGTCGAAGTCAAAAATGTCTTTTAGTTCATCGACAGTGGCTACAAAGTGGGTGGTGGGTGGGTCGCGATTTTCTTCGTCCTCCATATCCCACACGGGCTGGATATAGTCCGGCCAAGAGTCTCCTGATAAAGAGAGAGATTTTAACGAATTTAGCACATCACCGAAGGGGGAGTGCTGGAAGATATCCGCGGCGGTGAATTCCATTATTGGAGCCCAATCGGACTCGATGGGTCCGGATGCACGCGGTTCGGAGCCCATGCCCGGACACAGGTCCGGGGTCCGGAGATACAGATTTCCTTGGGAGGGGAGTCTATGTTTGGCCCTAACGCCGATGAGTGTACGGCTTCCGGGGCGGGGTCCATCCACCCGTCCTCGGAAGGAACGACATGATCTGGAACAAAGTTTGGAGCCGTAGCAGGTGCAATGTTCCGAATACTGTCCGACTGCAGATCTAGGTCATGCACGTCGTGATCGTTCGGCGCTCCTGACATGGGCCCGAATTCATCGAAGATCAAGTCTCCGCGGATGTTGGCAGTGTAGTTTAGGTTTCCAAACATGATCTGATGGCCCGGGGCGTAGCTATCAATCTGCTCCAGATGGCCAAGCGAGTTGGCCCGCAGTGCGAAGCCGCCGAACACAAAGATCTGTCCGGGGAGAAAAGTCTCACCCAGAACGGCGTTGTTGAAGGTTGGAGAAGCCATCGAGCCTTACAGCGACGACACAGAGGAACTCTCAATGAAATCACCAATGTCGGTGTCAAAACCGGCGGATCTCAGGTAGGGGGTCCCGAACTGTGCGTCTAAGGCTAATGGTAACAGGACGCTGGGGACACGAGTTTACCCAGGTTTGGGCCCTCTCAATGGAGGTAATACCCTACTTCCTTCTTGATTGATCTTGATAATATGAATATTACACTAGGTCAATGCCCGTGCGTTGCAACGGGAGCAAATTTTGTTTACATTTACAATATAGTAGAGCAGGTTAAACTAATACCTACTATTGTAATTTTGACATACATATTTCATCAGCCCATGTGTGGACCTCAAGCTCATTTGCTCGTGCATGGGATCCGAATAATGGACATA
This sequence comes from Triticum dicoccoides, assembly GCF_002162155.2. Lineage (NCBI taxonomy): Eukaryota > Viridiplantae > Streptophyta > Magnoliopsida > Poales > Poaceae > Triticum > Triticum dicoccoides. Next base: position 336,455,719 of record NC_041389.1, on the reverse strand, counting down.
AAAGCAACAACAATTGCAACCATGTGAACATCATAATTTAACAATCTAAAGGAAAGCCATTTTCTAAGATTATCCTTCAGAGGATGAAAGTCAACTAAAAAGACCTAAACATGTGTAGGAGTCGTAGCATAATAGTCCAATGCTTATGTCACTACTGGCACGGCAGCCACACCCGGAAACCCTAATTCCATTGCTCAAGCTAGTGATCCACGAGAACCACACGCCACCTACTTATCGACGTTGTCCCGGAGAACACTATCAAGGCGGGGGTCAAATCAGACATATTTGCAAATATGGTTCCTTGTCTTGCCTCTTGGCCCTCTCTCCCAACTTGTTTCTATTTTTATCTGGAATAATAAGAATACCCAACTTGATGATGGTGTGTTTCTATGACAAATGAAATGCCCTGCATGTACTGTCGATTCAAATGTGGCAAACATTTTGTTTTATTTCATGTATAATAGAACAATATGTCTGGGACAAAACTCTTTGATTGATGGATGGAGTAGTACAATGGAAACTATATCCCTGTCTTTCAAAAAGAATACTGAAAACAACAAGAATCGGGTGAGAGAAAATAATAGACCTACTAATTTTATTTCATCTATAACAGAACAATAGTGATAACAAAAATCTGGTGAGAGAAAGTAATAGAACAACACACAGATGGATGCAGTAGTACAATGGAATCTATGCTCCAGCAACACCCCCAACAACTATATTTCATCATCTTGCTTATTAATTTTATATGAAACTATCAAATCCATCTGTTCATCATTGTAATACCTCACTTTTTTAGTTAAGTGATTAAATTATTCCTAATATAAGAAATAAGGTAGAAAATCAACATCCATTTTTTCAAATATGTTTTATAACACAAAACAAATAACAAAAAATAATGCATTTTTAACAACAGCATAAACATATTTAGTTCTCATGAATGTCGTGTATCTACACCTAACCTTTTTCTCTAATGCTAAAGGTGATCGGATATTTAGCTTCTGCATTTATACAATCTACGAAAAAGATACAGTGGAACATTAATTCCTGTAGACACTTGAAGCAAGCAAGCACCTTACAGAAAACTGATGTAGCTCCGCAATTAGATCCTTCATTGCGCATCATGGCCTTATGGCTTGCTGCACTTTCCAGGATCAAACAAACTAAAACCATCTCACTTTAGTTACATTTTTAATTGGGATACAAAGTGTTGTCTCATTCAAATATTCCAACAAACATGAAGAATACTAATAAATAGAATAATACTGGTAGTCATTCGGCAGTTCGGCAAACTACGAAACCATGGCTGAATTGTTTCACGTACTGTACGGTGCATCATCAAATCTGTGATCTTTTAGTGTAGAAAAATGACTTGCAATACAGTAAAGAGAAAGGGAAAAACATTAAATTGATCCTCATCTTGGTGAATGGAGTAGCACCGTTGTAGTACATCTTAGAGCTGATACAGAGGGTCATGGTGACATACTCATGGATAAGGAATGAGGTGATTTTGGGCATGCATGGTCCATCCACGCATGTTCCTGTGTGCTCCATGTTCATCTAATCATGTGCTAATGTACAAGAGCTGTCTGTCAGTGAATCAAACATGGACATATGGACAGGAGCTGAACAAAATTTGGCAAGACGAAGAACAAATACCTCAATTGAGGAACGTAATGGAGTTGCAGTTGCTGGGAGCCCCTTGCCTTCTGGGCATGGTACGGGGGTAGGCTCCTGCCCCGGCCGCTGAGTGCCAGGGTGCGGTGGTTGCGGGGTCGTCCTCGCCTCCGAAGTGATGTGGATCCAGAGGGGGCTGTTCTTGGACGGATCTGTGGGGTTTGTGGAGATCCAACGTGATTGTATTCCATGCAGCTCGTCTGTGATGACATGACGAGATAGATGGCGAGAAGCGGAGGTGACCAGACGGGAGATCGGGCTGGTGGCGGCGCAATCCAAGCAATCCGGTAGTGTTGGGGAATTGTTCCATATGGAGCTGGGGGTGCGTGTCCTGTTCCTAGATGGGGGAGGCGCGTCGCGGTCACAGATGGGGAGGGCGCCCGAGCATCAGGGTACCATTGATCGTGGAGGAGATCACGGAAACAGATTAAAGCCTGTAATTAAGGCTGGTTTTTAGGGAAAAGGGTGAAAGGAAGGTGCAGAAAATCGAGATGGGAGGGGGACTACGTACGACGGAACGGAGGGGGTTTGACGAAGAGATTGACATAAGGGGGGAGAGGGAACCTTACGGTTCTTTTAGGTAGTAGAGAAGAGTTGATCTACCACGAGATCAGAGAGGCTAAACCCTAGAAGCTGGCCTATGGTATGATCGTTGTTGTGTCCTATGGACTAGACCCTATGGTTTATATAGACACCGGAGGGGGCTAGGGTTACACGGAGTCGGTTTACAGAGAAGGAGATCTACATCCGAAGGACTCCCTCACCCAACGCCTCGCTCGGGTTCAGTTAGAGCCAACGCCTCGCACACACACGCGTATGTGTACGAGAGAAACGTGCATTGCTCGCCCCCCGAACTCCCACTGTAACTGGGAACTCCCCGAAATTTTCCTTGCCCTCGCTTCTACCACGGTTTTTTCTGTCATGGACGGCCCAAAGAATGTCATGCAGCTGCGTCTCTGGCCCGCCTAGGACGAAAAGCCCATTTTCTGTCATGATTTTTTTCATAGAAATAGGAGCCCACCACATCTATGATGATACCGGGTTTTGTCACAATTATCGTCATAGAAGTGTCATATGTATGACAGAAAAAAAATTCGTTCGGCCCAAAATGTCATGGATGTGTCTTTTTTTTGTAGTGCAAGTAATTTGTAATAAGGCGTGCAAGCCAGATCAAGAGGGTAAGCACAACTATGCTCAATGAGCAGGAAGCCCCCAATTGATCTGCAATAAGATAAGTCAATAAGGCAGGATAGCCATGTTTGAACCGCTCATCATTGCAGCAAGTTCTCTTTAACAATCTTTAATTTTTCCTGAGAACTCGAACTTGCGAGAGATGGATTTTTTAACCGGAATTTTAAACCGGATATTGAGAGCTTCAAAGCTTTATGAGAGACAAATTTCCCTTGAGCTAGATTTTAACCAGAATCCTTCATTTTAAGCCAGAAATTTTCTGATGGCCTTTAAATTTTTATCAACAAGGAAGTAGCCTCCGGGACCAGTTATCTTCCCTCCAATGACTCGAGGTTGTTGAATTTGCTGACAAAGGCCAATTCTGCCAAATCATGCCAGTGTAGCCCCTGAGTCTTAAGATGACTCGAGGAGTTGTCTTGAGATTCTCTATACTTGATCGTGGTATAAACCGGTTTGTAGTTGAACAACGGAACGCTGTAATATGTTGAAGCTCGACGGTTTATAAATGACCCCGTATGATTTATGTCAGTAACTCGGCCAATGGTTCATCCCAGCTGGTTGCTGAAATTAAACAAATCATAGTGGTGGCGCGAGCTATATATCCCTGACAGGATCATTGCTTTTGTAGTGAACAATTGTCCTGCATCAAAAAATATCGCAAGCCAGAGTACTTGTTATTTAAAGAATTAAAACATATCAATAAAAATTGATTGGACAAAATTCACCTGATTCGTTCGGATGACAGATGATCCATATATAGCATCTGTGAATACCCTCAAGTAATTTGAACAGTGATCGAGCCACAAAAATAGGCCTCCAAGACGCCCTTTCTCAGTTGATTGGTGTAGTCAAATACTTCTTCATCGGTTCAAAGTTGGGTGCACCAACAAACCTGCTGCATTTTGTAGTATTGGCATGGCATAGATCAAATACTTCTCAAAATTCTCTCCAGTGGATAGTGTAATACCCACTAAAGCATGCAGGCCTGTCCCACCGATTGATCGTTGGATCCTTCAGGAGTCGGGTCATGATGCCATCATAATAGGGAAAAATTTGTGCTCTAGTGCCTCACACAAGACACCCACAATTCGCAGCATAATGACACACGCTTGACACTCTTCAAATTCTAAAGTCCCAAATACCGACAGAAACTATGAAAAGTTCGAACAGACTACATATGTGAATGCGCCGATGGCAAACATGGAACCGGATCTTCTGACTATATACTGCAAAAAGGCAAAATTTGTTGACTCCATCTCTCCCAATTTCTGAACAATGATCAGTAGGTAATCACAAAAAATGTTCTGCAACTGCTTGATCTTTTTCTTCAGCATGGCTTCTAATCAAACCATTAGTAGTCTTTTGAGTAATATCCGACAACATGCTAACTCTTTTCTGCTGGTCGCTGAGATGTCAGATGCAAGCAGCAACACCAGTTGTAGAGATCGCGTCCGTGGTGATGTGTGGCAGAGACAGAAGAAAACTCCTACATGACTAGTTCACAGCAGCAAAGGTTACTGGGCGGCAGTGGTGGCTCAACAATAGCGACGGCTCAACAGTACCAACGGTCGGCTTGAAGCCGTATAGAAACAAGGCGCGACAGGTCAGCAATAGTAGAGGCCGGGTCAAGGTTGCTCAAAAACGAGGTTGAAGCCAACGATGCTCAATAGGGCAGCGGCCATGCGGCGGCTATAACAGCTCAAGACCGGCCACGGCGGAAGCTGAAGAGCAGCCGCGGCAGCTCGAGGTGTCTCGCGACCCAGAGGCGAGTTTAAACCGGGGCGTATGGCTGCAGCGGCTACTTAGCCGCGGAGTAGGTGGGCACGAGATGGCGTCGGCGACTCGTCACAGAGTCTCATCAGTAGAGGCGGGCGACTGTGGAAGCAACACCAGCAAGGGCTGCAGAAGCCACTGAAAGAACACACACAACACATCGTCCATGTTGTAGAAAACTTTGGTTTGGCCAAACGATGCATACATTGCTTTGTATTGGTTCCGCTACCCATGGTTGGAGCGCGTGGCAGTTCTCCCACTGTAGCTGAAGCGCGTGCCGGCTATCCCGCTGAAGTTGAGGCGCATGGCCGCTCAAGGCAGAGCAGGGCGGCTTGACGATAGATCATAGGCGACTTCAGTCGTGGTGGCTCAAAGATGAGGCACCGCTATGGAGGCGGCGGCTGGAGACCTGCAGCGGCGGGTTGTGGTAGAAGCGGAGTCTGACAGCGGGCGACTTGGGGAGCGGCTCCAGTAGAGGCCGGCGAACAGGGCCAGCTCAAGGCGCGGCGGCGGCTCGTGAGTGGCGACTCAGAGGTGGCAAGCGGCATGGAAGTAGCTCAAAGCACGACACGGGAGCCGGCTGGTGCGCCCGCAACAGCGACTTACGGGAGGCGACTAGAGAAGAGTCAGGCACAGCAGCGACCAATGAAGGTGGCTTGGTAGCAGAGGCGTGCCGGCGGAGGCGTGTTTGCAGAGGCGTGCAGCTCGACACAAGGTCCACGCGGGGGCGGCTTAGTACGTGGTCACGGCAGCAGAGACCAGGTGAAGACGAAGACGGAAACTGAAACCGTGGCCTTATCCACTTGTGCCCCCCCTTTTTTACGTCAGTAGATCCAACCTGATCATTTCTTCTTTTACTGGGTCTTCACGTCAGGAAATTGATGGAGTAGTAGCAGCATCGTGGCTGATCAATTTCTTGAGAGTTGCAACAAACACGGAAGCGGCTCGATGAGGCAAGGACGCGTCCAATCAGTGAAAACAGGCTGCAGCGACTCGTACAGCTAGCACTCAGACACGCATATCAATCTCTAAATTTGATCTCGGCGGCTAGAAAATTTTTATAGGGCGGCGAAGATGCTATTGACCTCAGAGTAGAAACACCGCAGGTAACTTTCTCGTACAATACACCTCGTCTCAGACTCGGCGTATCTTAATGATGGCGAATAGATCGCGAGAAGGGGCGACAGACAAACCAACCCTAATTTCTTCGGGTTATCTTAAGTGATTGCTCCACACGGGCTCCTTCTTCATCTGTCCAATCGCGAGCTTCTCGATCCCTTCAAGGATTCCCTCCAAGAACTCAACACCACCATGCGCTAGCCCCGTGGTGGGTGCCAACTGTCGTGGATTTTTCACTGTAGATGTCTTTAGTGTCAAGACTTAGTCGCGAGGCCAACACATCTATGTGGTAGCTTGAGAGGGGTTGAATGGGATGAGAGACGCGAGGTTTTTTACCCAGGTTTGGCCCCTCACGGTGGAGGTAAAAGCCTACTCCTGCTTCATTGATATTGATCATGGTGCTCATGATTAAAAGGGCGCTCTTTGGCTACCTCTATCTCGAGAGCTATTGACTTGTCTATCTCAACTTGTGAAACTTGTCCCTCTTGGGGTGCCCTGTCCCTTGATGTCTACTACACAATCTTCTTCTTGTAGACGTTGTCGGGCCTCCAAGTGCAGACGTTTGTAGGACAGTAGCAAATTTCCCTCAAGTGGATGACCTAAGGTTTATAAATCCGTGGAAGGCGTAGGATGAAGATGGTCTCTCGCAAACAACCCTGCAACCAAATAACAAAGAGTCTCTTGTGTCCCCAACACACCCAATACAATGGTAAATTGTATAGGTGCACTAGTTCGGTGAAGAGATGGTGATACAAGTGCAATATGGATGGTAGATATAGGTTTCTGTAATCTGAAAATATAAAAACAGCAAGCTAACTAATGGTAAAAGTGAGCGAAAAACGGTATTGCAATGGTAGGAAACAAGGCCTAGGGTTCATACTTTCACTAGTGCAAGTTCTCTCAACAATAATAACATAATTGGATCATATAACTATCCCTCAGCATGCAACAAAGAGTCACTCCAAAGTCACTAATAGTGTAGAACAAACGAAGAGATTATTGTAGGGTACAAAACCACCTCAAATTTATTCTTTTCGATCAATCCATTGGGCTATTCCTATAAGTGTCACAAACAGCCCTAGAGTTCGTAGTAAAATAACACCTTAAGACACACATCAACCAAAACCCTAATGTCACCTAGATATTCCAATGTCACCACAAGTATCCGCGGGTATGATTATATGATATGCATCACACAATCTCAGATTCATCTATTCAAACCAACACAAAGAACTTCGAAGAGTGCCCCAAAGTTTCTACCAGAGAGTTAAGACGAAAACGTGTGCCAACCCCTATGCATAAGTTCACAAGGTCACTGAACCCGCAAGTTGATCACCAAGACATACATCAAGTAGATCACATGAATATCCCATTGTCACCACAGATAAGCACATGCAAGACATACATCAAGTGTTCTCAAATCCTTAAAGACTCAATCCGATAAGATAACTTCAAAGGGAAAACTCAATCCACTACAAGAAGGTAGAGGGGGAGAAACATCATATGATCCAACTATAATAGCAAAGCTCGCGGTACATCAAGATTGTGCCAAATCAAGAACACGAGAGAGAGAGAGAGAGAGAGAGAGAGAGAGAGTTCAAAGACATTGGTACTAGTACATACCCTCAGCACCAAGGGTGAACTACTCCCTCCTCGTCATGGAGAGCACCGTGATGATGAAGATGGCCACCGGTGATGGATTCCCCCTCTGACAGGGTGCCGAAACGGGCTCCCAAGAGGTTTTTGGTGGCTACAAAGGCTTGCGGCGGCGGAACTCCCGATCTAGGTTTCTTTCTGGAGGTTTGGGTATTTATAGGAGGGTTTGGCATCGAGAACAAGTCAGGAGGACCCACGAGGAGTCCATGTGGAACAGGCGCGCGCCCCCACCCTCATGGGCCCCACGGGACTCCTCTCCGATAACTTTTTGTTCGAGTATTTTTTATATTTTCCAGAAAAAATCTTTGTTGATTTTCAGCGCATTCCGAGAACTTTTATTTCTGCACAAAAACAACACCACGATAGTTCTGCTGAAAACAACGTTAGTCCGGGTTAGTTCTAACCAAATCATACCAAAAACATGTAAAAATATTATAAACATGGCATGAATACGTAAAAATTATAGATACTTTGGAGACGTATTATCCCTCCTTATATAAGTTGGAGGGACGGGTTACATGTCGAGTCCTAGTAGGATTAGGACTATTCTATTTTCTATTACAAGCCAGATACAGGTCCAGGTCTTGCTTCCTTGTAAGGGAAATATTCCTCCCTTTCCTCTTAAGCTGGCCCACCATAATATGAGCCGGCCTTCTGGGCCTTGGACCTTGTCCTCTATTTGACCCGACATTAGGGTCATCAATGAGTCGCCAGCCCGGTGAATCGCCAGACCAGCGAGTCACCGATCTTCAGGCGGGTTACAGATGAACCGCCAAGTCCCGGCCGGGTCATATATCCGGCCGGGTCATACCGCGGGGTATATCCCCGACAACCCCAGTAGAGGTGGACCTAAGTTCCCGATAGTCTCTAGCAAGTCAGGTTGACCTAGAGGGTACCCACGAGTTGATGTGAAGTCAGGTTGACCTGGAGGGTAGCCGCAAGATCTTTGCGTGGCACGGCCGGGCATTCCGAGCCCTTGCCATAAGTCCACGAGATGGGGCAATGGGGTCACATGATCTTGAGTCTAGGCTCATTACCGCGCGCTCGCAAGACACTATCAAGATTGGGTATTTGATGTGAGTAGGTCTTTTGACCTATACGCACTAACCGCCATGCGGGAACAATTATGGGCACTTGACATCGTATGTATCAGCTGAAGCTCTTCGGATGCCAGTGACTAAGCGGCGCATGCCTGGGTGGTCCACATAAGAACCTGTCCTTGTATAAGGAGGTCGCCAGGACTTATCCCGACTGCCCATGGAATGTGCAGGAGTGCAAAGGGCGATGGGCCCAAGACCCATGTGTGCTCAGGGTATAGACCGGCATGCTTTCCCTTCTATTCTGGCATTCTGCATTTCAGTCCAAAGATATAGCCCCACTCCTTTGATACCGATGCATAGTTAGCATAGTTAGCATAGTTTTGATGTAAGTATTGCGAGTACATTGGATGAGTACTCACGGTTGCTTTGCTACTTCTTTTCCCCTTTACCCGATTGCTGCGATCAGATCACGGATCCCAGGAGCTAGACGATGCTACTGACGACTACTACTACCCTAACGAGGCCTACTACTACGTGGAGACCACGAACGACGAGGAGTAGTTAGGAGGCTCCCAGGCAGGAGGCCTTGTCTTATCGATCGTTGATATTTGTGCCAGCCTTCTTAAGGTAGACTTATTTAACTTATGTCTGTACTCAGATATTGTTGCTTCCGTTGACTCATTTGTATTCGAGCTTATGTATACGAGCCCTCGAGGCCCCTGGCTTGTAATATGGATCTTGTATTATTTTAATTCGTGTCTAGAGTTATGTTATGATATCTTCCCGTGAGTCCCTGATCTTGATCGTACACATTTGTGTGTATTATTAGTGTACGATTGTATCAGGGGCATCCCAAGTTGGTATCGGAGCCGACTGCCTGTAGGAACCCCCATTTCCAACTCCCTGGCCAAAGTTGAGTCTAGTCATTGGAAACTTTTACTAACATTGATGTGTGGCTTACGGGACCACATCATAGTTGGGTGGTATTAGGATCTTTTATTCCTCTTCCTTACTCTCGGACTCTGATCTCTCTTCTACTCGGGTTAAATGATTTTGCTAACTCTAACTCTAGGTTCTCATAACTACTTCCTCCTAGAGAGCCCTTCATTCCAGATGATCGCTTGGTGCACCAGAAGATTCCGAAGATACTCTCCGATGTTTTCCCAAGACCCTTGTGCCCTTAGCCGTTGCAATTCCCTACCACCGATAAATCCCTATGGATAGCTACATACACTTGCTGTAGATACCTTGTTTTCCAATTGGTCTTGTTATTCCAAGATACCTTGTAATACTTTCCGATATTCCAAGAATCCATTGTGCCTGCTGCCATGCAGCTCCTTTTCCACATGAATACATGTATGAATAATTTGTCACAATTACCGGGGATTTTTTCATCCCCAGTTGTTTATGTATCTCACAAAAGTCTTCGAATTACCATTCGATCTTCCAAAAATCCTCAGCAGCCTATGGCTCTTGAAATTCTTGATTTCTTGCATTATGGTTAATCCCATAAGTCTAGTAATCTTATTGGCATGCTTTGGCACTATCATTATGAGTCTGTTGATTCAATATGTTGTGGATTCTCACAATCCTCAGTCGAATCCTAGAATTCATCCTTCCAGCTCAGACGTCATTTTGAACAGGAGCTGGTTCTCGGTCAATCAAATTGTCATCAATTCTACCCCTAAGTTTATTCAACTTACCCATCCTTAATTAGAGTGTTTGCTTCTGACCCCTTGATTTGGAAATCATATTTCCTTTGCATTTGAGCTTTGAATTAGTCAGTTGTTTCTATAATATGATCTCCTTGCATTCTTTCTTATTTTAGTTGAGTACCGATGCTCACAACAGATCCCTTGTGGACCACCAGATCCTTGGTTGGATTTTATCCGACATGATCCTTCATACTCAATCACCTTGTGAGTTCTTCCATGATACATAATGCCTTTGGTAAAATGTATCCTCTGCTTTCTCAGCCATGCTCTATTTTTGGGCTTGTATAATTTGCTCCTAAAGCTTGCGTTATATGTTCCTAAGACACCCTGATGGGTTGAACCTAAGCCTTCCATAATTGGTGTGAACCCTAAGATTTTGCGGGTTATATCTACTGGTGTTTTGTCGGATAAAGTTTCAACTTTGCAACTTCTTTGAGGACGAGAAGTGAATGAAAAGTTAGGCATTAAGGAAGTGGGAGCCAACCTTGAACCTTTGTGTTCATGCCCATAGACCCGATGTGGAACTTACCATGGAAGCTGCTTGTAATAATTATACCCTAGTTGTAAGTTCGTCTTGTATCTACGTTTGGTCCTTTACAACTGTGGCTCCGACCATGATTGTTCTTATTTGATCCCATTTCTCGGACAAGTGAAAGCACTTGTCTTCTACAAATCAATACGCATGTCCAACCGCTATTCTGATCTACCTTGAGTATTGCCCCTATTATCTCAAGGATATCGTGTCATTGCACTATCTCTTATGAATTCTTGTTGGAATATTACTCTCACCAATTCCAATTTTTCCTGGGTCTTGAGTTGTTAGTCACTCAAGGACACCCATATCTAAATCGAGTATGCACTGCGGTTCAACAACTCTTAGTAATCTTCCTTGCTTATGAGTTTGTACTCGATCATGTCCTCCCCAGTCGATTGGCTATATCATCATCATCATGCTAAAGCTTGATCGTGCTACCTATATCCTTCATCCCCGGGACACAATCCCGACAGTATGCTAAGCTACATCGAGCTTTCAACGTCGTAGTATTTGTCTTGAAAGGCAACTCTGATTCAGAGATTGCATCTTATATGTGGTTCCAATACACTTTTACTTCACCATTCCTTTCGCTGGATGCCGCCGCTAATCGATTGCATCTTCAAGGAACCTCTGTAAAAAATGTGTCGTGTTCATTGTAAACAAATTGACTTCTCCCAAGTTTTGCTTTGAAATCATGATGAGAAATACCATCCTTGCCCCCTCGATGATTTGTGTTAACGTCGAGAACATTCTTGCTTTTTCTCCAATACAAAACTTGTTCTTGTTTTGTGTTGTACCATGAGTTCCTTGCTATCCAACTTATGTTATGTTCTACCTTGTAGTATTACCATCTTTTATGTCAAGAATGTTGTGAGAATTGCTCCACCTATTAAGAATTCTTGATATGGTAATAGTTCTCACCATCTACATTCATTTCTTGGGCCCCATGTTGTTTATAACCGGAATACCGACAATTGAACTATGATACGTGAATTAAAAAACTTCTAGCAACCCTATTGCTTTGAAGCGAATGGTCAATGTGACGCCCCCAATTCAACCGTACACTAATCATACTCGCAAATGTGTACGATCAAGATCAGGGACTCACGGGAAGATATCACAACACAACTCTAGACACAAATTAAAGTCATACAAGCTTTATATTACAAGCCAGGGGCCTCGAGAGCTCAAATACAAACGAGTTAGCGGAAGCAACAATATCTAGGTACAGACATAAGTTAAACAAGTTTGCCTTTAGAAGGCTAGCATAGAAGGAACAACGATCGAAAAGTCAAGGCCTCCTGCTCGGGAGCCTCCTAACAACCCTTGGTCATCGGCGGCCTCCACGTAGTAGTAGGCACCCTCTGGGTAGTAGTAGTCATCGATGGCAGCATCTAGATCCTAGGATCCGTCATCTAATCGCAGCAATTGGGTATGGGGAAAAAGGAGGTAGCAAAGCAACCGTGAGTACTCATCCAAAGTACTCGCAAGACTTACATAATATCTAAACTAAGTATGCATTTGTATTAAAAGAATGGGTTGTATCTGTGGAGTGAACTGCAGAATGCTAGAAGAGAAGGGGAAAGTCTAGCCTGTCAAAGATTAGCATCTTCAAGCATCTTGCAGCATCATAAGAGATAAGTGTAACATAGCATAACAGTAGTAAGTAGCATTAATGCCCAGAGATCATTTCTCGACTACCTCCGAGAAAGCAATCCCAGAGCCATCATATCCATTTCATGCCCGAGTATCCAGTTCTAGTTGCATCGATCGGGATACAACTCCAAGCGTCCGTTACCGTGCACACAATTATTCGAATAGATAATTCTTCCCTGCAGGGGTGCGCAAACTTACCCAACACACTCGCTCAACTCCGGCCAGACACACCATTAGGTCATGACTATCCTCAGCTGATCAACACACCTAGTCCTACCTGGGCTCAACAAAGAGGCCAACATGCAGGGTCTTGGGCCCATCGCCCTTTGCACTCCTGCATGTTGCGTACACTGCGAGTGAGCAGACCTAGCCCCCTTATACAAGTGCAGGCTTAACTAGTCCAACACGGGACGCGCAACTCAATTGCTGACATTCGAAGAGCTTTCGGCTGATACATACGACGTAGAGTGCCCATACTTATTCCCGCGTGGTGTTTAGTGCAAAAATGATAGAGGCCTACTCGGATCACATATCCAAATCGTTAGTGTCTTGGGAGCACGCGGTAATGATCAATGATCCATGATATGTGGTCCTGTCACCCCATCTCACGGACTTATGACAAGGGCAAAGAATGCTCGGTCGTGCCGTGTGGAAAACTCGTGGGTACTCTCCAGGTTAACCCGACTTCACATCACTCGTCACATTCTCTTGCGGGTACCCCTCGGGTTGACCCGACTTCATCATGGTTCTGTGGTAAAGTCAAAGTAACCGGGTGTCCACAATAACAAGGGGGGGACCCGAGGAATCACCCTCGATGGATTCCCACTCAATGTAACCATCAAGGTGAACTAGGAGGAATCACCCTCGAGGTCCACGCTTGAGGTGTTGCACGACAGAGTCATATCGGGAGTGGTGAAGGAGGAATCACCCTTGATGACCGATACGCCTCCAATGTATCTATACTTTTTTATTGTTCCATGCTGTTACATTATCCTTCTTGGTTGTTTTACCTTCATTTTATAGCAACTTTATATCATTTTTTGGGACTAACCTATTGACATAGTGCCTAGTGCCAGTTGCTATTTTTTGCTTGTTTTTTACTTCGCAGAATATCAGTACCAAATGAAGTCCAAATGCCACAAAACTTTTTGGAGATTTTTTTGGACCAGAAGGAAACATGGGAACCAAGCAAGCACCAAGGGGAGGCCCATGGGGCCCACCACCCACCTGGGCCCACCAGAGGCCCAAGGCACGCCCCGATGGGTGGTGGGGCCCATGGAGGTCTCCTCCACCACCTCTCAGCTCTACAAACACTCAGATATTCCTAAAAACCTAGGGGAGCAATCGAAACACAATTCCAGCCACCACAAGTTCCAGAACCATGAGATCCAATCTAGAGCCCTATTCCGGCACTCTACTAGAGGGGAATACAATCACGGAGGGGTTCATCATCCTCATTGGTGCTCCTCCGATGATGCATGAGTATTTCACCATAGACTTACGGGTCCGTAGGCAGTAGCTAGATGGCTTCTTCGCTCTTTCTGATTCTCAATACATGTTCTCCTCGATATTCTTGGAGATCTATATGATGTAATGACTTTTTGTAGTGTGTTTGTTGGGATCCGATGAATTGTGAGTTTATGATCAGATCTATCTATGAATATTATTTGAGTCTTCTTTGCTCTCTAATATGCATGATTATTATAGCCTCGTATTTCTTCTCCAAAACATTGGTTTGGTTTGGCCAACTAGATTGATTTTTCTTGCAATGGGAAGAGGTGGTTTGTGCTGGGTTCGATCTTGCGGTTTCTTCACCCAATGACAGAAGGGGTAGCAAGGCACACATGTATCGTTGCTATTAAGGATAAAAATATGGGGTCTATGCCTACGTGAATAGATCTTGTCTACATCATGTCATAATTCTTATTGCATTACACCGTTTCTCAATGAACTTAATACACTACATGCATGTTGGATAGCGGTCGATGTGTGGAGTAATAATAGTAGATGCAGGCAGGAGTCGGTCTACTAATCTTGAATGTGATGCCTATATACATGATCATTGCCTTGGATATCGTCATAATTATTTGATCTTCTATCAATTGCCCAAAAGTTATTTGTTTACCCACCGTATGCTATTTTCTCGAGAGAAGACACTAATGAAATCTATGGCCCCGGGTCTATCTTTTATCATATTGTTTTCAGAACCATTATTCCGAAAACCCAAAAATACCTTGATGCACTTTTTCTTTACTTATTTTATTTTGTGTTTTTACTAGATCCAATTATCCAATCTTATACAAAACAATCTATCTTTTTACCATGGAGGGATTGACAACCCCTGTTATGCATCAGGTTACAAGTATTTGTTCTTTGTGTGCAGGTACCGTTTATATAGTGTTGCTTGGTTCTCCTACTGGATTGATAACCTTGGTTTCATAACTGAGGGAAGTACCTACGGTAGCTACACTGCATCATCCCTTCCTCTTTGGGAAAACACCGACATAGTTTCAAGCCACATCAATGACCACGACCGAATAGCTACACTACAGAGTTAACACAAGAAGTGCTATATGAGGTATCACCCGAGGCACTCCATAGTAACCCTACAATGTCATGCAACTAAGGGGGTGTGATGTGATGTGTCAGGCTCTGTGCGTTGATCATGTTGATCGAGTCATCAGAGATAAAGCGGGGACAACTGGGACAAGGTGAGGGGCCACTGGTGCATCTCTAACCAACCTATACTAAGCAGTTTAGGATAAGCAGGTAAGGTAGCAATTGCAGGTTACAAAATCAAGCTATGCATCAGAATAGGATCATACAAAAGCAGTTGCAGTTCTAATGCAAGCATAAGAGAGAAGAGGATGGGCGATATCGGAATGATCAAGGGTGTTTGCTTCCTTGGAAGCTCTACTGCAAAGGAAAAAGGGTCGTCGGGACGTAGTCGATCACTGGGGCAACATCGGTCTCGGGGTCTACCAGAGAGAAGAGGGGGAAGAAACAGTAAATATAATGCAAACAAATGCATCACTAAGCATGACATGACGATATGTAGAGCTAGGAGTGTTCTAACGCGGTACTACACGTTGTAGACGGACAGGGAAAACATCCGGAGGGGTTTTCCTGGAGTTTGGCATTTTTCATACAAATGAAAATAGGGGGATGGTTCCATGTTCAACATTCTATGGGCATGTGGCAAGAACAGATTGCATATTCGGATTCGTTGGATTTTTCTGATCAACTTTCATATATAAATTATTTTCATTCGATGTATAGATTATTTTCTATTAATTTTCAAAGATTTAAACATTTTCTGAAATTAATAGATTCAATTTAAAACAAAAACAGAATTATTGTGCCAGCCTGACATCACATGATGTCAGCAGTCAACCAGCAAGTTGACTGGTCAAATTGATGGTTGGGACCCACGTGTCATTGACAGCGAGGGGTTTAACAGTGTTTAAGACTAATCTAGTTAGTTAATTACCTACTGGGCCCACATGTCAGTGTGTGATAAGGTTAAACTAATTAATCAAATTAATTTAACTAAGTTCTAGTTAGATTTAGTGGGGTGGGCCCAATCTATCAACTACATGGGTCTGTCCGTCCGCAGGGCTGACCGGGTCAACTGGCCAGCCGGGCCCCTAGGGCCCACGGGTCAGTGACCCAGGGTGCGGTTCCGAGCCGGCCACCTCAGCGCGGGCATCGATGTTTAGCCGCCGGTGGCAAAAGCCACGGCGGAGGCTCGGGAGCGCGCCAGAATTAATCTAGGGGTGACTGTTTCGTGTGCGGTTGGCACCGTCCGAACAAGCACTCGCGAGCGCGTCGGTGGCGGTGACCCAGGCTGAGGTGGTCGGAGCTGACGGCAGCGAGCGCCAGGGCGGACGCCGGAGCTCGGGCGTGGGTGGTGATGCGTCTCCAACGTATCTATAATTTATGAAGTATTCATGCCATTTCTGCAACAATTTTATACGGTTTTGGTATCATTTGCATTGAACTAACTCGGACTAACATTGTTTCAGCATAATTACCGTGGTCTTGTTTTTTTGTGGAGTAATAAAAGTTCTCCAAATGCAAAGAAACTTTTTTGACGATTGTTTTGGAAGAAAAGAGGCACTAGAAGTTTCGTGGGAGGGCCAGAAGAGGCATGAGGTGGCCACAACCCACCAGGGCGTACCAGCCCCCTCTGGCGCACCCTGGTGCCTTGTGGGGCCCTCGTGGCCCATCTTCCCGTGATTCCAACACTGAAAAATCCTATATATACACAAACCTCCAGAAATAACCCTAGATCAGAAGTTTCGCCACCACAAGCCTCTCTAGCCACGAAAAACCAACCTGGACCCTGTTCTGGCACTCCGTCGGAGGGGGAAATCATCAGGAGAAGCCATCTTCATCATCTCAGCGGCCACCATGATGAGGAGGGAGTAGTCCACCCTTGGGGTTGAAGGTTTGAACCAGTGGCTGATACGTCTCCAACGTATCTACTTTTCCAAACACTTTTGCCCTTGTTTTGGACTCTAACTTGCATGATTTGAATGAAACTAACCCGGACTAACACTGTTTTCAGCAGAACTACCATGATGTTGTTTTATGTGCAGAAAAGAAAAGTTCTTGGAATGACCTGCAAATCCACGGAGGGACTTTTCAGAATTAATAAGATTTTTTGGCGAAAGAATCTGGGCCAGGGGGCCCAAGGCCTGTCCACGAGACAGGGGGGTGCGCCCCCCCCTAGGGCGCGCCCCCTATCTCGTGGGCCCCCCGGACCTCCTCCGACCTCAACTCCAACTCCATATATACCGTCTCGCGGATAAAAAAATCAGAGAGAAAGTTTCATCGCGTTTTACGATACGGAGCCGCCGCCAAGCCCTAATCTCTCTCGGGAGGGCTGATCTGGAGTCCGTTCGGGGCTCCGGAGAGGGGGATTCGTCGCCATCGTCATCATCAACCATCCTCCATCACCAATTTCATGATTCTCGCCGCCGTGTGTGAGTAATTCCATCGTAGGCTTGCTGGACGGTGATGGGTTGGATGAGATTTACCATGTAACCAAGTTAGTTTTGTTAGGGTTTGATCCCTAGTATCCACTATGTTCTGAGATTGATGTTGCTATGACTTTGCTATGCTTAATGCTTGTCATCAGGGCCCGAGTGCCATGATTTCAGATCTGAACCTATTATGTTTTCATGAATATATGTGTGTTCTTGATCCTATCTTGCAAGTCTATAGCCACCTATTATGTGTTATGATCCGACAACCCTGAAGTGACAATAATCAGGATACTTCTCGGTGATGACCGTAGTTTGAGGAGTTCATGTATTCACTATGTGTTAATGCTTTGGTCCGGTTCTCTATTAAAAGGAGGCCTTAATATCCCTTAGTTTCCACTAGGACCCCATTGCCACGGGAGGGTAGGACAAAAGATGTCATGCAAGTTCTTTTCCATAAGCACATGTGACTATTTACAAAATACATGCCTACATTACATTGATGAACTGGAGCTAGTTCTATATCACCCTATGTTATAACTATTGTATGAGGAATCGCATCCAGCATAATTATCCATCACTGATCCATTGCCTACGAGCTTTTGATATATTGTTCTTCGCTTATTTACTTTTCCATTGCTACTGTTACAACTACTACAAAAACCCAAAAATATTTATCTTTATTGTTGCTACTGTTACCATTACTATCATACCACTTTTGCTACTAAACACTTTGCTGCAGATACTAAGTTATCCAGGTGTGGTTGAATTGACAACTCAACTGTTAATACTCAAGAATATTCTTTGGCTCCCCTTGTGTCGAATCAATACATTTGGGTTGAATACTCTACCCTCGAAAGCTATTGCGATCCCCTATACTTGTGGGTTATCAAGACTAATTTCTGGTGCCGTTGCCGGGGAGCATAGCTCTATTCTCTGATTCACTTGGGATTTATATCTGTTGATCACTATGAAGAACTTGAAAGACGCTAAGACCAAGATTTTTCCCTCAACTACGAGGGGAGGTAAGGAACTGCCATCTAGCTCTGCACTAGATTCTCCTTCCGTTATTGATAGGCTTGCGACACCTAAACCTGCTACTGCTATGAATTCTGATATGTCGCATGTTATTGATGATGCCACTTCTGCTATGCATGATGAAACTACTTCTGTGCGTGATACTACTTTGCCATTAGGTGAATTTCTTGATGAACAACTTGCTAGAATTAGGGGGAATGAAAATATTGAAGAACCTATTCTTGATGATAGTGATGATAAACATTCCCCCAATGATAATGTATTACCTGTTGTTCCTAAGGGTTATGTTATGAACAAAGAAGCTGCTGAAGCTATTCTTGCTTGCAATGATAGAAATGATCTTAAGAAATTATTAGCTAAATGGAAGCAGCAGCCTCTTAATGCTAGAATGAAACCCGATCCTACTTTTGCTACTTCACCTATCTGTGTTACTGATAACGATTATGAATTCTCTGTTGATCCTGATATTATTACTTTAGTTGAATCTGATCCTTTTTATGGCCTTGAATTTGAAACTGTTGTGGCACATCTTACCAAGTTGAATGACATAGCCACCCTATTTACTCGTGATGAGAAGTCTCGCTATTTATATATCCTTAAGATATTTCCGTTCTCATTAAAGGGTGATGATAAGACTTGGTATAATTCTCTTGCTCCTGGTTGTGTGCGTAGTCCTGAGGATATGATTTATTACTTCTCTGCTAAATATTTCCCTGCTCATAAGAAACAAGCTGCCTTGCGGGAAATATATAATTTTGTGCAAACCAAAGAAGAGAGTCTCCCACAAGCTTGGGGGAGGCTTCTCCGGTTGCTTTATGCTATATCCTTAAGAAAAATGAAATACTTGATATCTTTTATAATGGACTAACCGATGCTTCCAAGGACCACTTGGATAGTTGTGCTGGTTGTGTTTTCAGGGAAAGAACAGTCGACGAAGCTAAAATATTATTGAATAATATATTGACTAATGAAAATAATTGGACTCTCCCCGAGCCAGTTCCTGAAGTAATTCCTGAACCAATTGAGCCAACTCTTGAGCCTATTCCTAAACCCACTCCGAAGAAGAGAGGTGTTTTATTCCTCAGTCCTGAAGATATGCAAGAGGCAAAGAAATCAATGAAAGAAAAAGGTATTAAAGCTGAAGATGTTAAGAATTTACCTCCTATTGAAGAAATACATGGTCTGAATATACCGCCTGAAGAACCACATTGTCTTGATAACCTGACACAGGTAGCAAAGGTAAATTCTCTCTATAGATATGATAAAGTTGAAATACCCTCTACTAAATTTCATAGCCCATGCTTAGATGAATTTGATGACTTTATGGCTAGACAAGAAAGTTTTAATGCTTATGTTGGTAGAGAGTTAAAGAATAATGCTTTCGAGATAGGACGCGTAGGTGATAATCTGGCTAGAGTTAAAGATGAACTTCACCGCGTTAGCAAATATGCTTCTATGGTTGCTACTCAAGCTAAGAAAGTACTCAAAGCTCAAAATGATTTGCTTGATGAGTTGAATAATAAAAATGACTTTGCCTTTAGAGTGGCTACTAGAACTGGTAGAATGGCTCAGGAACCTTTGTACCCTGAAGGCCACCCTAAAAGAATTGAACAAGATTCTCAGAATAATCATCTAGATGTTCCTAGTTCTTCTAAGAAGAAGAAAAAGAAAAATGATAGGACTTTGCAAACTTCTAGTGAACCTAATGTAGAAATACTTGAGAATCCCAATGATACTTCTATCTCTGATGCTGAAACACAATCCGGAGATGAACATGAACCTGATGATAATGCTAATAGTGATGTTCATGTGGATGCTCAACCTAGTAATAACAATGATGTAGAGATTGAACCTGCTGTTGATCTTGATAACCCACAACCAAAGAATCAACGTTATGACAAGAGAGATTTTGTTGCTAGGAAGCACAGTAAGGAAAGAGAACCATGGGTTCAGAAACCCATGCCCTTTCCTCCTAAAACATCCAAGTCAAAGGATGATGAGGATTTTGAGTGCTTTGCTGAAATGATTAGACCTATTTTCTTACGCATGCGCTTAACTGATATGCTTAAAGTAAATCCTTATGCTAAATACATGAAGGATATCATCACAAATAAAAGAGAGATACCGGAAGCTGAAATTTCCACCATGCTTGCTAATTACACTTTTAAGGGTGGAATACCAAAGAAACTTGGAGATCCGGGTGTTCCAACTATACCATCCTCCATTAAAAGAAATTATGTTAGAACTGCTTTATGTGATATTGGAGCAGTCCCACAGAAATGTAAAAACGTTTCCCGTGTGACATTTTGGCGGAACTGCACAAAACACTCTTAAGAAAAAAGTGATTTGTGTAGTTCACCAAAAGGTCGCAATAACAATGAGGTGAAAATGGATAGCCCTGCTTGCAAAAGGAGGTAGAAAGGAAACAATTACTGCCCAATAACACGAGTTGAAGACACATACGCCGACAAAAAATAAACATATTCCATGTAATAAGGGAAAGATAGCACATGGTGGTTTATCAAAAATGGTTTGAGGACGAGATTGCAAGATGGAAAGTACGTCGGCCAAGATACGATTTAAGCAAACAACTAAAGAAGATTCACATGCAGCAACGTGGGAAGATGGGCAGTGGAGCAAGGCCGGAGGGAGCTGTACCTGAGGGTCGTCGGGATGTTACTAGGAGGGCGTCGGCGGCCAGGATCTGCCCATACTGCGGCAGCGAGCAAGTGGCGAAGGCCCTACCACGCCGGAGCTTGGTTAGAGAGAATGACGGGTACCCCAAATCGGGACGTGCTGCCTCAACACCGTCGAATGGAGAGACGATGCACATCCTCCCTTTCCGCCGACAGACGGGATGCGGCCGGATCACTGACCAACGCTGAGAGAGAGAGGCCACTACCGCCTTGTGTGAGATGGTGTGATGAGAGACAAACCCAATTTTCCATTTTCCCCATGGCAATCGTTTTCTTTTCTGTATGTGACATTGTGGAATATATAACTTTATTTAATACTAACACGTCAAGTCAAACTTTGTTCCATCTAAGCGTGGTACCTGACCCTCCTTCGAGTAAACAACCGCTACACGCGTTGTCGTGGAATTGTCACGTCAGATGTCCTAGCGTAAGGACTTAGTCATGGAGCCATCGCAACGAGATTATCTTAAAGGGGTTAAACCGGACAAAGGACACGGGGAGTTTATACTGTTTGGCCCCTTGCGGTGAAGGTAAAAGCCTACAATCCAGTTGTGGTGGAATTGATGGGGTTTCGATGACCAGGGAGCAAATCCGCTTTGCCTGGCTCTCAAGTTGTTCTTTCTTGTCCCTAAACCGCCGCCGGGTCATCCCTTTATATATACAGGATGACGCCCGTCAGTCTATAGAATCCCGAGGCCGGTTCATAAACGTGTACGGCTTGGTATCTACTCTTTCCTGCCTTACATTACAAGTTACACGCCTATGGCGGTTTACTGTATGGGCCCTAACCCGCCTCTGGGCTTTGGGCTCCCTGGTCATGTTTCATCCATAAGTCGCCATCTTCAATAACTTCATGGGCTTCAATATTGGCAGTCTCTCTGTGGATAAACCGGCCCCTCTTGGGCGGTTTATACCCACCAGTTATAACCCCAACATTAGGCCCCAGATTGACTTGAACCTATTCATGTCAATCTTCAACACTTAGGAAATTCCTGTTGGGAAACGTAGCAGAAATTCAAAATTTTCCTATGAGTCACCAAGATCTATCTATGGAGAGACTAGCAACGAGGGGAAGGAGAGTGCATCTACATACCCTTGTAGATTGCTAAGCGGAAGCGTTCAAGAGAACGGGGTTGAAGGAGTCGTACTCATCGTGATCCAAATCACCGGAGATCCTAGTGCCGAACGGACGGCACCTCCGCGTTCAACACACGTACAGCCCGGGGATGTCTCCTCCTTCTTGATCCAGCAAGCAGAGAGGGAAAGTTGAGGGATAGCTCCGGCAGCACGACGGCGTGGTGGTGGAGCTTGCAGTTCTCCAGCAGGGCTTCACCAAGCACTACGGAGGAGGAGGAGGTGTTGGGGAGGGAGAGGGCAGCGCCAGGGGCAAGGGTGAAGCTCCCATGCACCTCCCCACTATATATAGGGGTGGAGGGGGCTGGTTTCTTGCCCTCCAAGTCCATTGGGGCGTTGGCAAAGGTGGTAGGAAAGAAATCTCATCATTTCCTTCCCCACCGATTGTTATCCCCCCTTTTTAGGGATCTTGATCTTATCCCTTCGGGATATGATCTTATTCCTTCTAAGGGGGGATCTTGGTGCGCCTTGACCAAGGGTGTGGGGCCTTGCCCCCACTACCCATGTTCATGTGGGTCCCCCCATGCTGGTGGGCCCCACTCCGGAACCTTCTAGAACCTTCCCGGTACGATACCGAAAAATCCCGAACATTTTCCGGTGGCCAAAATAGGACTTCCCATATATAAATCTTTACCTCCGGACCATTCCGAAACTCCTCGTGACGTCCGGGATCTCATCCGGGACTCCAAACAACATTCGGTAACTGCATACCAATTGCCATAACAACTCTAGCGTCATCGAACCTTAAGTGTGTAGACCCTACGGGTTCGGGAATCATGCAGACATGACCGAGACAACTCTCTGGCCAATAGCCAACAGCAGGATCTGGATACCCATGTTGGCTCCCACATGTTCGATGATGATCTCATCAGATGAACCACGATGTCAAGGATTCAAGCAATCCCGTATACAATTCCCTTTGTCTAGAGGTATTGTACTTGCCCGAGATTCGATCGTCGGTATGCCGATACCTTGTTCAATCTCGTTACCGGTAAGTCTCTTTACTCGTTCCGTAACACATCATCCCGTGATCAACCCCTTGGTCACATTGTGCACATTATGATGATGTCCTACTGAGTGGGCCCAGAGATACCTTTCCATCAACCGGAGTGACAAATCCCAGTCTCGATTCGTGCCAACCCAACAGACACTTTCGGAGATACCTGTAGTGCACCTTTATAGCCACCTAGTTACGTTGTGACGTTTGGTACACCCTAAGAATTCCTACGGTATCCGGGAGTTGCACAATCTCATGGTCTAAGGAAATGATACTTGACATTAGAAAAGCTTTAGCATACGAACTACACGATCTTTGTGCTAGGCTTAGGATTGGGTCTTATCCATCACATCATTCTCCTAATGATGTGATCCCGTTATCAACGACATCCAATGTCCATGGTCAGGAAACTGTAACCATTTATTGATCAACGAGCTAGTCATTTAGAGGCTTACTAGGGACTTGGTGTTGTCTATGTACCCACACATGTATCTGAGTTTCCTATCAATACAATTATAGCATGGATAATAAACGATTATCATGAACAAGGAAATATAATAATAATAACTAATTTATTATTGCCTCTAGGGCATATTTCCAACAGTCTCCCACTTGCACTAGATTCAATAATCTAGTTCACATTGCCATGTGATTAAGATTGACAGGTCACATCGCCATGTGACCAACATCCAAAGAGTTTACTAGTGTTACTAAACTAGTTCACATCACCATGTGATTAAGACTGAATGAGTTCTGGGGTTTGATCATGTTTTGCTTGTGAGAGAGGTTTTAGTCAACGGGTCTGCAACATTCAGATCTGTATGTATTTCGCAATTCTCTATGTCATATTGTAAATGCTGCTTCCACGTTCCACTTGGAGCTATTCCAAATGGTTGATCCACTATACGTAGCCGGTTTGCTACTCAGAGTCATTCAGATAGGTGTTAAAGCTTGCATCAACGTAACCCTTTACGCCGAACTCTTTATCACCTCCTTAATCGAGAAACATGTCATTTATTTACTCCAAGGACAATTTTCACCGTTGTCCAATGATCCATTCCTGGATCATTCTTGTACCCCTTGACTAACTCATGGCAAGGCACACTTCCGGTGCGGTACACATCATAGCATACTATAGAGCCTACGTCTAAAGCATAGGGGACGACCTTCATCCTTTCTCTCTCTTTTGCTATGGTCGAGCTTTAACTCTTAATTTCATACCTTACAACTCAGGAAAGAACTCCTTCTTTGACTGATCCATCTTGAACACCTTCAAGATCTTGTCAAGGTATGTGCTCATTTGAAAGTACCATTTAGCGTTTTTGATCTATCCTCATAGATCTTGATGCTCAATGTTCAAGCAGCTTATTCCAGGTTTTCTATTCAAAAACACTTTTCAAATAACCCTATATGCTTTCCAGAAATTCTACATCATTTCTGATCAATAATATGTCAACAACATATACTTATCAGAAATTCTATAGTGCTCCCACTCACTTCTTTGGAAATACAAGTTTCTCACAAACTTTGTATAAACCCAAAATCTTTGATCATCTCATCAAAGCGTACATTCCAACTCCGAGATGCTTACTCCAGTCCTTAGAAGGATTGCTGGAGCTTTGCATATTTGTTAGCGTTCTTCAGGATTGACAAAACCTTCTGGTTGTATCACATACAACCTTTCCTCAAGGATATTGTCGAGGAAACAATGTTTTGACATCTTATCTGAAAGATTTCATAAATCATGCAGTAATTGCTAATATAATTCCAACACACTCTTAGCATCACTACGAATGAGAAAGTCTCATCGTAGTCAACTCCTTGAACTTGTCGGAAAACATCTTAACAACAAGTCGAGCTTTCTTAATGGCGATACTTACCATCATTGTTTGTCTTCCTTTTAAAATCCATATGTACCCAACGGCCTTACGACCATCAAGTATTTCTTCCAAAGTCATGGATCCTCTCTCGGATTTTATGGCCTCGAGCCATTTGTCGGAATCGGGGCCCACCATTGCTTCTACATAGCTCGTAGGTTCATTGTTGTCTAGCAACATGACCTCTAAGACATGATTGTGTACCACTTTGAAGTAGTACGCGTCCTTGTCGACCTACGAGGTCCGGTAGTGACTTGATCCGAAGCATCATGATCACTATCATCAGCTTCCACTTCAATTGGTGTAGGTGCGACATGAACAACTTCCTGTGCCCTGCTACTCACTGGTTGAAGTGATGGTTCAATAAACTCATCAAGTCTCCACCATCCTCCCACTCAATTCTTTCGAGAGAAACTTTTCCTCGAGAAAGGACCCGTTTCTAGAAACAATTACTTTTGCTTCCGGATCTGAGATAGGAGGTATACCCAACTGTTTTGGGTGTCCTATGAAGATGCATTTTTATCCGCTTTGGGTTCGAGCTCATCAACCTGAAACTTTTTCACATAAGCATCGCAGCCCCAAACTTTTAAGAAACGACAACTTAGGTTTCTCCAAACCATAGTTCAAATGGTGTCGTCCCAACGGAATTACATGGTGCCCTATTAAAGTGAGTGCGGTTGTCTCTAATGCCTAACCCATGAACGATAGTGGTAATTTGATAAGAGACATCATGGCACGCACCATATCCAATAGGGTGCAACTATGATGTTCGGACACACCATCACACTATGGTGTTCCAGGCGGTATTAATTGTGAAACAATTTCCACAGTGTCTTAATTGTGTGCCAAAGCTCGTAACTTAGATACTCATCTCTATGATCATATCATAGACATTTTATCCTCTTGTCACGATGATCTTGAACTTCACTCTGAAATTACTTGAACCATTCAATAATTCAGACTTGTGTTTCATCAAGTAAATATACACAGTATCTACTCAAATCATCCGTGAAGTAAGAACATAACGATATCCACTGCGTGCCTCAGCACTCATTGGACTGCACACATCAAAATGTATTACTTCCAACAAGTTGCTTTCTTGTTCCATTTTACTGAAAACGAGGCTTTCAGTCATCTTGCCCATGTGGTATGATTTGCATGTCTCAAGTGATTCAAAATCAAGTAAGTCCAAACGGTCCATTTGCATGGAGTTTCTTCATGCATATACACCAATGGACATGGTTCGCATGTCTCAAACTTTTCGAGTGAGTCCAAAGATCCATCAACATGGAGTTTCTTTATGCGTTTTATACCAATATGGCTCAGTGCCACAAGTATGTGGTACTATCATTACTATCTTATATCTTTTGGCATGAATATGTGTATCACTATGATCGAGATTCAATAAACCATTCATTTTAGGTGCAAGACCATTGAAGGTATTATTCAAATAAACAGAGTAACCATTAGTATCCTTAAATGAATAACTGTATTGCGATAGACATAATCCAATCATGTCTATGCTCAACGCAAACACCAAATAACAATTATTTAGGTTTAACACCAATCTCGATGGTAGAGGGAGCGTGCGATGCTTGATCATATCAACCTTGGAAACACTTCCAACACATATCGTTAGTTCACCTTTAGCTAGTCTCCTTTTATTCCGTAGCTTTTATTTCGAGTTACTAACACTTAGCAACCGAACCGGTATCTAATACCCTGGTGCTACTAGGAGTACTAGTAAAGTACACATTAACATAATGTATATCCAATATACTTCCGTCGACCTTGCCTGCCTTCTTATCTACCAAGTACCTAGGGTGGTTCTGCTTTAGTGTCCGTTCCTCTCATTATAGAAGCACTTAGTCTCGGGTTTGGGTTCAACCTTGGGTTTTCACTAGAGCAGCAACTGTTTTGCCGTTTCATGAAGCATCCCTTCTTGCCCTTGCCCTTCTTGAAACTAGTGGTTTTACTAACCATCAACAATTGATGCTCCTACTTGACTTCTACTTTCCCGGTGTTAAACATCGCGAATACTGCAAGGATCATCATATCTATCCCTGATATGTTATAGTTCATCACGAAGCTCTAGTAGCTTGGTGGCAATGACTTTGGAGAAACATCACTATCTCATCTGGAAGATTAACTCCCACTCGATTCAAGTGATTGTTGTACCCAGACAATCTGAGTACAAGCTCAACGATTGAGCTTTTCTCCCTTAGTTTGCAGGCTAAGAATCTCGTCGGAGGTCTTATACCTCTTGACGTGAGCACGAGCCTGGAATCCCAATTTCAGCCCTCGAAACATCTCATATGTTCTGCGACGTTTCGAAATCGTCTTTGGTGCCTCAACTCTATACCGTTTAACTGAACTATCACGTAGTTATCAAAACATGTATGTCAAATGTTCGCAACATCCACAGATGACATTCGAGGTTTAGCACACCGAGCGGTGCATTAAGGACATAAGCCTTCTGCGTAGCAATGAGGACAATCCTCAGTTTACGGACCCAGTCTGCATAATTGCTACTATCAACATTCAACTATATTTTCTCTAGGAACATATCTAAACAGTAAAACTAAAGTGTATGCAACGACATAATTTGTGAAAACCTTTTTGACTATGTTCAGGATAATTAAGTTCATCTTATGAACTCAGATAGACATCCCTCTAGTCATCTAAGTGATTACATGATCCAAGTCAACTAGGCCATGTCCGATCATCACGTGAGACGGACTAGTCATCATCGGTGAACATCTTCAAGTTGATCGTATCTACCATATGACTCATGCTCGACCTTACGGTTTCTTGTGTTCCGAGGCCATGTCTGTACATGCTAGGCTCGTCAAGTTAACCTAAGAGTTTCGCGTGTGTAAATCTGGCTTACACCCGTTGTATGTGAACGTTAGAATCTATCACACCCGATCATCACGTGGTGCTTCGAAATGACGAACTTTCGCAATGGTGCACAGTTAGGGGGAACACTGTCTTGAAATTTTAATGAGGGATCATCTTATTTACTACCGTCGTTCTAAGCAAATAAGCAAATTTTAGTTAGGGGGAACAACTCCTATGGCTCCTGCCGGTTGTCATACTCATCGACATGCAAGTCGTGATTCCTATTACAAGAACATGATCAATCTCATACATCACATATCATTCATCACATTCTTTTGTCCATATCACATCACATAGAATACCCTGCAAAAACAAGTTAGACGTCCTCTAATTGTTGTTTCCAACAATTCCTTCTTCAACACCTTCGCGTATGCCTTGTAATCTGCCAGGACCTCATCTTCTGATACTATAGTAAACTGCTATGACGTCACCTATTTATTAAAAAACCATACATACCTCCCCTTTATTAATGAGCCTCCAAAAATCGAGGCAACGACTCTGTCACTTTATCCATTTTTTGGGCTCCTCGATTCTCATGCTTGTCGCTTATCCCTTCGCCTTATAAATAACGCCGAGGGTCATTTTTACTTTTCCCCCTCGGGCCTATTCACTTCTTATTCCTCCTCGTGTCGACCTAGCATTTAAGGTCAGCCGGCGCCGCCAAGTCTTCGTCCTCGACCTCAACTTCGGCGCTGCATCACCCTGATCTTACTAGAAAATCGCGGTGCCTCTCTGCTGCTCCCGTGACACCTGTAAGTATTCTTTCCTTCAACCCTAGATTTGTCATTAGGGTTTCTGTATCCATCGGTGTTCATCACTGTTCGCCATTCCTCTTTGCTTCCCCTGTCTTGTTGTTTGTTGATGCAAGGCCTAATGATTATCGCGCGCGGTACTGATCCTAGTACTCATTTTTAATACTTGAATGCCTCCTCTTTTGCAAGAGATCCCACATGAATCCATGAACTGCTCCGCTGTCACAACTTAGGGTTTCAGACTTTTTTCCTTTTTTGAACTGTATTTGATCCAAAATGATAGCATCAATATGTAAAACCTGTTTCTACAACACTTAGTCACTTTTCACTCACACATCTAAAACTTGGCAGTTGTGCGAGCGGTTTAACTTTTGAATCATAATCCGCGAGGTACCATTAGTGCCCTTTTAAACCGCCAACTGCTTATCTCTGCAAACTGATAGTATATCTCCAGTTTATAACTCTTTTATTCTTGAATACTTCCTGCCCCTTTACTTTTTGCAATTGATCATGACTTCTTAAAACGGCACCAATCTTTTTCCAGCTTTTCATTGAAATGGCCAAACAATTTATGCCTGCAATTGGGTTCCTTCCCGGGTTACCGAAGAGCAGCTGAACGGGTGTGTTGCAACTGGCGCTTTAGCGAGTAAAGAAATCATCCACTAGAGGGTCCCCGGTCCAGAAAATATTCCTAAACCCAAGGATGGAGAGGTGATTGTATTTGCTGATCATCTGGGTCGAGGGTTTTTCCCTCCCGGATCAAAATTCTTCCGTGACGTGCTTGCTAGCTTTCAGATCCGCCAAAAGATATTGGACCAAACTCCGTGTCCAATATTTGCAATTTTCAAGTGTTTTGTGAGGCTTATCTGCAAGAAGAACCAGAAACTTCTTTTACTTAAACCGCCATACTGAGTTTACGGACGGGCCCAATACTGAACTTGGCGGAGTGTCAATTCAGAAAAGGAAAGATGTCAGTTTTCCTCATGGCAAGCATCATAGCCACCCTAAAGACTGGAATCAGACTTGGTTTTACTGCCGAAACACAGCTCCTGATGTTAAAAATCCTCTG
Source organism: Triticum dicoccoides (assembly GCF_002162155.2). Classification (NCBI taxonomy): domain Eukaryota; kingdom Viridiplantae; phylum Streptophyta; class Magnoliopsida; order Poales; family Poaceae; genus Triticum; species Triticum dicoccoides. Next base: position 336,425,905 of record NC_041389.1, on the reverse strand, counting down.
CCGGGTTATCGTGCTCACCGGCTTACCAATACTCACACATTTCCCCAACGACTCACTACAAAGGAACAAGCTAAATATGCACCAAAGCTTTCAAATCTTCGAGCCTTTGTAGCGAATGGTTTAACTGGCATCGACTTTGTCCGTTGCTGGGTCTCTTGGAGTATCTTGCCCTTAAGCTGCCGCCCTAGTTTAATGTGCGTGTACACAGGGGATGTCAACGACCCTCAACGGCACATTAAAATTCAGCTAACTGACAATGAAATTACTAAAGCTGTCAAAAAGATGTTGGATGAACCGGCATCTGAGTGCAGCAAGACAGGGCTTAGTACCTTCTGTGTTTCCAATAAACCGCCAGCGGTAAGAATTGCATCCCTCTTGTCTTAATTCTCCCCCTTTTAAATATTTCCTTATAACTTTTTGTTCATCTTTGCAGGGTGATGATCCATTCTGGAAAAAGAAGCCACAGGATAAACCGGTGAAAACACCTCGCCCTAAGACCAAAGTCACAAAGAAACCTGCGAAGAAGAAAACTGCCGAATCCCCTGACCCGACCAATAATGAAGATCTTGATGATTCGGAGTCAGAGGTAGAACTTGATTCTCTTGGTTCTTTTTTCATACACCTTATTGACAATGATCATTATCAGGATGATGCGGAGGCTAGCCGTGCTGATGATGTAGAGGTAATCATCCTTTCTTCCGATTCAGATCCTCTGCCAACATCAAAAATCCGTCGAGCAGTCCAGAAAGTAAAATTTTCACACCCTCTAGATTATTCAGATCCGCAGTTTCTTTTGAGGACACAGGGTCATGAAGCTCGCCGCACAACTCGGCATAGTGGCCAAGTGGTTACTTCTTCCGGTTTATCGAACACTCCGGCTCGTAAACGCCGTCAAGAGGTCTCTTGTACTTCTGATATACCTTGTCCCAAGGCGGGTTATTTCCGATATCCTCTTAATCCGTCTGACTCGAATTACCAGGGAACCTCCCATTCATCTTCTGGCAAATCAACAGGGATGAAGCTTCCAACCCTTAAAACGGTTCCTGGGTGAGCAGATTTTGCTAATCCGTCATACTTGATATTTTTGATCCTTGCACTATTCTGATGCATACTAATTATTTTCCAGAGCCAAAGCCAGAGACAGAAACAAGGCCAAAGTGAAAAAACCAGCTGAAGACCCCACTCGGGGTGAACCGGAAAAGACTCCTGAACCGTCACACCCAGATATTGATAATATTCCTGATGGCCCGTCGTTGCCGGATCAAGCCATGAAAGCTAAGCACATGGATATTGATCCATCAGCTCATGCTGATGATCCGCTAAGCCCGGCTGAAGGTGCTGATGACGATGTTTTCGTTACTGGCATGGGTTATGCTTCCCCTGGCAATCCTGTCGCTTTATCAAAACATAGTGCCAAGGAAGAAATTTCTGCTATGGACAAGGGTAAGTGGAAAACAGATTTATCAAGCTATGCCCACCTCAATGCCCAAGACCTACATTCTGGATTCTTAAATTGTCTGTACACAAGCCGCGACTATGAAGCCGGTTTAGTAGGCCTGGTGAAGGAGCACTATGAGGTAAATCCTGTTTGAACTTTTCATAAATATTCCTTCCTTCTGATTTACTGATAATATCAATTCCAGTAGCCCCCAAGGGCCGGTTTATCTCTTCAAGATGAAATGGGACTTTATAAAATAAGAATTCAACTTCACCTGTGTAGCCCCCAAGGGTCGGTTTATCTCTTCAAGATGAACTGGGACTTCATGTTGTAAGGCTCACCCTTCTTGTTGTATACCTTTAGAAACCGGTTTACCATCATAGGAAAAAATTCACAACTATGTTGTTGAGCAAATAGGCATTATCCCCCAAGTGCCAAGATTAATACTTGTATTGAGCCTTGGGACTTTACTATATTTTTGATAAGAAGCGATAGGCATTAGCCCCCAAGTGCCAAGATTAATACGTGTATTGAGCCTTGGGACTTTACCATATTGTTGATAAAAAGCGATAGGCATTAGCCCCCAAGTGCCAAGTTATAGCTTGTTATGTGCTTGGGACTTCAAACATGCACTACCAACTCATTAAATGTCTCTTCTAGGTTGATCTGAGCAAAAAAGAATCTCAAATTGCCGACCTTCAAGAAAATATCAAGTCCCAGCAAGCAGAAACTTCCAAGGCAAAAGACGAGATGACCAGCGCCTTAACAGCCATGGAGCAATTGAAGGAAAACTTTAAAAGTGAACGGGCAGGATGGGATGCTGAAAAAGCAACTCTGGTAAAGCGGGCAGAGGATGCTGAGGTAGCCCTTAATCCGGTAGTAGAAGAATTGACCGGTTTGAAGCAACAAATCAATGCTATGACCACTGTTGTCTTTGTTAAATATCCTCTTCATAAGCTTTAAATAAACAACCTCCATGATGCTGCCGGCTTACTAATATTTTGACCATTGCAGGTAGCCGCGTTACACATCTTGGCTCGGATATGTGCAAGAAACTGAAGGCTGCCTATACACTGATAGAGCAATTATATGCCCGCGCTCAATGGGTCATCTACACAACTTCTCATAATAAACTGCCCCCAACTTTAATCAAGGAATCGTTGGAAACATTATCCATGATGCCTGCCCGAATTGAGGAATTGAAAAAATCTGCTGCTAGGGCTGGTGCTCTTACTGCATTGACTCGGGCCAAGGCATGGATATCTGACCTTGATCCAGAGGATATTGGAAACGGCTATCCAGGCCAAAAAGAGGACGGGTCAGATTTTGATAATGACGACCTCAGGGCCCTAAGGAGGGAAATGCGTCCATTGGCGAGCAAACTGGCTGAAGACGCTGATTTGTCCTTTTACCATTCGATGTATGATGCCAACTACAAACGGCTTAATGCGCAGACTTATGATGTGCAAGATCTTATCCCGCCAATCCGTAAGCATACCTACGCCCCTAATATTGAACCGTCCACCCTTATAAGTGATGAAGCTGTCTTCCGAGCCTTGACTGGGCAACCATTGACTTCCAGCCATTGGGTGGAGAGGAGCAGGATGAGCCGACGCAAAATGATCCACAGCCTTCAAGTCAGGCTGGTGAAGAATCATGATCCAGAAGCCGGTTTAGCTTCTGCATACTGCAACCTATGTGATAAACAATTATCCTTTTGGGCATCAAGGCGCCTTGTAATAGGCTAGTTGAAAAACTTCTTGGATCTGATGTGCCATCGTGCACTTTGCATAATACTGTTAATCTGTCATAATTATGCTATGTCTGCTTATGTTCCTTAGCAGCTTTTATTCAATCCTGTTCATGTAGATGACAGTTTGAAAGTGTCCTAGCGGTTTACCACCGGATGGGTCATAATGCCCAACATGAAACCATGGTTTATAACCAAGGTTGTCCTTTTAAGAATAATTCAATATGAAATACATCATACCTGTGATACTGAATCACATTGTTGGTTTACCAACTTATTGTAGTAAGGGTGATAACCCAAATTGGGAGTATTGATAACTCCCCCATGTTCGCCGGTTTATGATGAAACCGTGCCGGGCTGTAATAAACCCTGGTGACTTATAGTCAAAGCCAGGCCGGGTTGTAATAAACACCGGATTATAACCGATCTTGCATTGACAACTTATAGTTGAAAATCAAGCCAGGTCATTGACACAAGTCATCTTTGTAACTTTGTACTTGGCAACTCAAAAACCAGACCGGGTCATAAGACACCGGTTTAAATATAAACCTCCTTAAAAGGAAAGATTTGTCAAATAAAATCATGAGAAGATGTGAGGCTTTTCATGGGCTGCCAGGCCACTGAGTTAAACCATTTTACAAAGCCTTTTAAGATGGACCTCACATTAACCAATCATCGTTTTAACTTTAACAAGTTCAGGGTCTGTATAAGATTGACTTGCCAAACGTTCGGCAGGTCATACCAGGATTACCTGGATGGAGTGGCTTACTTAAAAGGGCAGGATAACCCGCAGTTTTAAGTGAATACACCTGGCTTCCAAGCCTGGCTTGATAGCCTATTACAAGGGTCATAAAAACTATTTGTTGCGGTGCAAAAAGAGCCCCCAGGTAATATGTTGAGCTGTGCTCAGCGGGCGCCTATGTTTGAGCTGTGCTTTGCAACAAACTCTCTTTGGCCCCTTGGGTATGAAGCCCCCAAGCTTTGTTGTGGCTTTATAAGCCGGATTAATGGACAAACAGAACTCCGCTTTATAAACAGAAGCCCCCATGTAACCAAGAAACCTTTAAGGAAGAACGACAAAGGCCTCGCTTTAGCAAGGATGCCGGTTTATTATATTGATCATAATATGTACATTGTCAAAAATATGTACATAATAGGAGCCTATGGCTCAGGTGTAGTAAGGCCGAAGATGAGCAATATTCCACGACCGGCGGGTCTCCTCCTCCAATTTACGTGAGTATTTGTGCTCTCGAACATCAATAAGGTAGTATGACCCGTTGTTAAGATTCTTGCTGACCAGAACAGGTCCTTCCCAAGGTGGGGATAACTTGTACATATTGGTCTGATCTTGGATAAGCCGGAGCACTAAGTCGCCTTCTTGACAAATTCTGGTTTTAACCCGGCGGCTATGATAACATCACAGATCATGTTGATAAATCACCTAACAAGCCACCGCTATGTCCCGTTTTTCATCTAACAGGTCCAATGCTTCTTGGCGTGCTTGCTCGATGTCCGCTTCAACATAAGCTACCACCCGAGGTGAGTCATGGCGAATATCACTTGGAAGAACTGCTTTTGCTCCGTAAACCATGAAAAAAGGCATATAACCCGTAGATTGGTTGGGGGTGGTATTAATGCTCCATAATACAGAAGGCAACTCTTCCACCCAATAACCCGGCATCCTCTGCAAAGGAACCATTAGCCGGGGCTTGATGTCCTTCAGGATTTCCTGATTAGCTCTCTCAGCTTGACCATTAGACTGGGGGTGAGCCACTGATGATACATCAAGCCAAATGTGCTCACATTGACAAAAGTCCTCTATAGCACCCTTGGAGAGGTTCGTGCCATTATCTGTTATGATGTTGTGTGGAAAACCGAAGCGGAAAATCACCTTCTTCATGAATTGAACCGCCGTGGCTGCATCACACTTGCTAACTGGCTCCGCCTCAACCCACTTAGTGAACTTATCAACAGCCACCAAAAGGTGGGTCTTCTTATCCTTGGACCTCTTAAAAGGCCCTACCATATCAAGCCCCCAAGTTGCAAACGGCCAAGTGATTGGAATCATTCTCAGTTCTTGAGCCAGAACATGAGCTCGGCGTGAAAACTTCTGACAACCATCGCACCTTTTCACCAATTCCTCAACATAAGCATGAGCCGTCAGCCAATAGAAGCCGTGATGAAAAGCTTTAGCCACCAAGGATTTTGAACCGGCGTGATGACCACAGTTGCCTTCATGGATCTGACGCAAAATCTCACGGCCTTCTTTAGGAGAAACGTAGCGCTGAAACGCCCCTGAGACACTGCAGTGATGTAACTCGCCATTGTAGATAGTCATGGACTAGGACCGCCGGATTATCTGTCTGGACAAAACTTCATCCTCCGGTAACTCACCCCGGTTCATATACGCAAAATATGGAACCGTCCAATCTAGGATAATATGAAGAGCCGCCACCAATTGAGCCTCCAGATCAGGAACAGCTAGGTCCTCCTTTATAGCTAGCTTGACCGATGAAATATGCAAAACATCCATAAAGGTATAGGGCGGCACCGGTTTACGCTGAGACCCCAGCCGGCTTAAAGCGTCTGCTGCTTCATTTTTGCACCGATCAATGTGCTCAACTTGGTAACCCTTGAAGTGACCATCAACAACATCCACCTCACGTCGATAAGCCACCATGAGTGGATCCTTAGAATCCCAAGTACCATAGACTTGTTGAGCCACCAAATCAGAGTCCCCAAAGCATCGTACTCGGCTTAAGTTCATTTCCTTAGCCATCCGAAGACCATGGAGCAAGGCCTCATACTTAGCTGCATTGTTAGTGCAAGGAAACATTAAGCGAAGAACATAACAAAATTTGTCACCTCGAGGGGAAGTAAGAACAATTCCAGCCCCCGAGCCCTCCAATTATCTGGACCCCTCGAAGTGAATACTCCAGTACGTGTTATCCAGTTTATCCTCTAGTGCCTGCAACTCTCTCCAGTCATTGATGAAGTCCACAAGCGCTTGGGACTTGATAGCCATTCGAGGCATATATTTCAACCCGTCAGGTCCAAGCTCAATAGCCCACTTAGCAACTTGGCCAGTTGCCTCCCTATTTTGGATGATATCTCCCAAAGGAGCGGAACTGACCACAGTGATGGGGTGGCCCTGAAAGTATTGCTTAAGCTTCTGGATCGCCATAAAAACTCCATACACAAGCTTCTACCAATGTGGATATCTCTGCTTCGACTCAATGAGTACCTCAATAATATAATAAACCGACCGCTGAACCGGATAATCCTTACCTGCCTCCTTGCGCTCCATAACAATAGCCACACTGACAGCCCGGGCATTGGCAGCCACATATAACAACAACGGCTCTTTATCGACCGGAGCAGCAAGGATAGGTGGCTCGGCTAACTGCTTCTTCAAGTCCTCAAACGCCATATTAGCAGCATCACTCCAGACAAAGTTATCTGTCTTTTTCATCATCTGGTATAGAGGGATAGCCTTCTCTCCCAACCGGCTGATAAACCGGCTCAGTGCTGCAATACGACCCGCCAGACATTGAACATCATTGATACACGCCAGTTTAGCCAGAGACGTAATGGCCTTTATCTTGTCCGTATTAGCTTCAATGCCCCTGTTAGACACCAAAAAACCCAAAAGCTTGCCTGCCGGAACACCGAAGACGCACTTGGCCGGGTTAAGCATCATTTTATAAATCCAGAGGTTATCAAAGTTTCCTTCAAGTCATCTATCGGTGTCTCCTTCTTCCTGGACTTCACCATAATATCATCCACATAAGCATGAACATTGCACCCAATTTGATCATGAAGACAATTCTGCACACATCGCTAATAAGTCGCCTGGGCACTTTTGAACCCAAAAGGCATAGATACATAGCAGAAGGCTCCAAAGGGAGTTATAAAAGCTATTTTCTCCTGGTCCTTAACTGCCATCTTGATCTGATGATAACCAGAATAAGCATCCAAAAAACTCAAGCGCTCACAACCCGCCGTAGCATCAATGATCTGATCAATACCAGAGAGAGCAAAAGGATCAGCAGGACAAGCCTTGTTTAAATCCATGTAATCCACACATATGCGCCAAGTGCCATTCTTCTTAAGCACCAGCACCGGGTTAGCCAACCACTCCGGGTGAAAAACCTCAATGATAAACCCAGCCGCCAAAAGCCGGGCTACCTACTCACCAATAACATTGCGCCTTTGTTCATTGAAACAGCGAGGAAACTGCTTGACCGGCTTAAACTTGGGATCAATATTGAGAGTGTGCTCAGCGAGTTCCCTCGATACACCAGACATGTCAGAAGGCTTCCATGCAAAGATGTCCCGGTTCTCACAGATGAACTCGATGAGCGTGCTTTCCTATTTCAGATCCAGATTAGTACTGATATTGAACTGCTTGGATGAATCACCAGGAACGAAATCAACCAGCTTAGTCTCATCAGCCGATTTAAACTTCAGGGTCGGGTCATGCTATGTAGTTGGCTTCTTTAGAGAAGTCATATCCGCCGGATCAACATTGTCCTTGTAGAACTTCACCTCTTCCACTATGCAAACCGACTCAGCATAAGCCGCATCACCTTCTTCACAATCCAAAGCAATCTTACGGCTCCCATGTATCGTAATGGTCCCCTTATGACCTAGCATCTTGAGCTGCATATAGACATAACAGGGCCTTGCCATGAACCTAGCATAAGCCGGTCGTCCAAATAGGGCATATAATGGGATCTGGATTTTCACCACTTCAAAGGTTAAGGTTTCTGATCTGGAATCGCGATCATCTCCAAACACGACCTCCAGAGCTATCTTGCCAACCGGGTATGTCGATTTACCAGGTACAACACCATGAAAAACAGTGTTTGATAGCTTGAGATTTTTATCTGTCAGTCCCATGCGGTGGAAAGTTTCATAATACAGGATGTTGATACTGCTCCCTCCATCCATGAGCACCTTGGTGAACTTATAACTTCCAACCTGAGGCGCCACCACCAATGCCAGATGACCCGGATTATCAACCCGGGGCGGATGATCCTCTCAACTCCACACAATGGGTTGTTCAGACCAGCGCAAGTAGCGGGGCACCGCCGGTTCAACGGAGTTCACTGCCCTTTTATGAAGCTTCTGATCACGCTTGCACAGGCTAGTGGTGAAGACATGATACTGCCCACTGTTCAACTGCTTCGGGTGGCTCTAGTAACCCGACTGTTGCTGATTCCCCTGATTATTCTGCTGGTTGTAACCACCCTGGTTGCCATGACTGCCTTGATTGCCATGTCCACTTTGATTACCTTGAAATCCTGAGCTAGAACCGCCTCCACCATAACCCGGCCCATGAGATCCGGGTCCTGAACTACCGGACGGTCCTTGATCATATTGGAAGAGATCCAAGTTTTTGAACTCCCGCATAATAAAGCAATCCTTCCAGAGATGCATAGCTGGCTTTTCTCGTGTCCAGTGCTTGGGGCAAGGCTAGTTTAACAGGCGCTCAAGATTGGGACCTGATCCTCCACTCCGCGGGGGCAGTTTACCCTTACGATGTTGACCATTATCCTGTGCATTGGTGTTAGCCACAAAATCTAAATTGTTCTCCGCTTTACACTTACCATTGTTTCCATGGCCCGCCGAATTATGTTGCTGCCCTTTGGTGTTTCCGCTCTTCTTTCCCTTCCCCTGCTTTTCCTCGTCAGACTCAGGATCCTTGGTACTATCAAAATCGGCATACTTAACCAAAGCTGCCATAAGTTTCCCCATGTCATTGCAGTCATGCTTGAGCCATCCCAACTTCAACTTCAGAGGCTTGAACCAGCAATTGCCCTCCAACGTTAAGACTATTGTATCGGCATTGATGCGATCTAATGAATGCAAGATTTCCGAAACCCGGCGCACCCAGTGGGTTGTCGATTCACCTTCTTCTTGGACATAGGAAGCTAAGTCCACAATTGACATGGGCTGCTTACATGTGTCCTTCAAATTCTGGATAAATCGGGCCTTTAACTCGGCCCATGACCCGATGGAGTTAGATGGTAAACCCTTCAGCCAAGTGTGAGCGGTTCCTTCCAACATCAGAGTGAAGTATTTAGCACACGACGGATCATCCACATCCAGCATCTCCATCGCCATCTCATAGCTTTCGACCCATGACTCGGGGTGTAAGTCAGCAGTGTAATTGGGTACTTTACGAGGACCCTTGAAATCCTTCGGCAGCCATACATTGCGTAGAGACGGGGTGAGACACGGTACCCCCAAAGAACTGAAAACAACCCCTGGTTCCACTGAAGTTGTTGCACGGACCGGAGTAAGCTGATGCGCCGCATCATGCACAGTTAACTCGGCTTCTCGACGCGCTCTGCCCTGGTCTACTACGTCCTGGGCATCAACTCTCCCTCCTGCCGAGTTAGGCCTACGGGACGGATTATGGTTCCGTCCACTGCTTGACATGGCCGGTTCTTCAACATGCCTGTTGTAACTCTGGCTCGGGCGAGGGGTAGAATGAATCCTATCCCGACTATATGAATAAGCATGCTGCTGAACCATTGCTGTTTGAAGGAGATCTCTGGCCCGTGGTGTCTCAACCGCCGCCGGAGAGTCGCCTTCCATTGGAATAGCCGCCAATCTCGACGCCGCGGCGATCATGTTATCCAAAGGGGTAGGAAAATGACCCGGTGGTGCTGGCACATACTGAGGCGGGTCATGGTTCTGTCGAGGCAGGTCCATCGTTTGTGGCTGCTCCGGCGCCCCTGTCCCAGGTGCTCCAACCCGGTTTACCACTGTCGGGTTACTGGTTCCCGCTCCTGGCGTGTTAAAGAGATTCCTTGCTTCATAAACCGGCGGTAGACGAGACTGGTGCCTCCTCCTCATCATGTCATTTGAAGCGTTCTGATCCAGCATGAGACGGTAAGATTCTGCATGAATCCGCTATGCCTGAGAATCCAGAGCGGGCCGCTCATCGGCCATCCTGGTCTCCTCACCAGCCATGTTCTCCTTGGCATGAGCTATCTGATCTCGCAATTTCCTGACCTCCGTGTTATGCTCATCTCGATTATCCAGGTTAACTTCCGTGGTCAACAATGTCTCCAAGGCATCCAATAAATCGGACAGAACTTGAGCCGGCGGGCGCGCGGGACCTCCTGCCCTGGCTGCCGATCCGGAAATCATTGCCGCCGTAGCTTAGGAGTGTTGCGTGGGCTGCTACCGGCCATGAAGATTTCAACCCGGTTTGGCGGTTCAAGGTGGTCCGGAATAATCTCGCCATTGGAACAGCCCCCAAACCGGCCATCTGGTAGTTGATACAATGAATCGGTCTCCCCGGTGGATGACTCGCCATCTGAATAGACAACCGTCTTACCGTTGGATACTGGTTCAGATTCTGCACCATGGATAAATCCTACGAACACACGCTTCATGGTCGGTTGAACCTGGGCAGGGCTTGCACGCTGAGCCGTCTCGACGAGGTCGGCGCAGATGTCCGGCTCAGGGCCTGGTTCGCCGATCTTGTCGATGAAGACACGAATTCCTCCGAAGGGGACCCGGTACCCGTACTCAATTGAGCCGGTGTCGGGGCCCCATCCTGCATCGTCGATGTAGAGCTTTTTGCGATGACTTTTGGTCATCCGGCCCACAGCATATCCCTTGAGTCCTTCGAACATGCCCTCTAAGAACTTGAAACCATTGTGCGATAGCCCCACGGTGGGCGCCAACTGTCATGGAATTGTCACGTCAGATGTCCTAGCATAAGGACTTAGTCGTGGAGCCATCGCAACAAGATTAGCTTAAAGGGGTTAAACCGGACAAAGGACACAGGAAGTTTATACTGGTTCGGCCCCTTGCGGTGAAGGTAAAAGCCTATGATCCAGTTGTGGTGGAATTGATGGGGTTTCGATGACCAGGGAGTGAATCCGCTTTGCATGGCTCTCGAGTTGTTGTTTCTTGTCCCTAAACCGCCACCGGGTCATCCCTTTATATACAAAGGTTGACACCCGTCGGTCTACAGAATCCCGAGGCCAATTCATAAACATGTCCGGCTCGGTATCTACTCTTTCCTGCCTTACATTACAAGTTACATGCCTATGGAGGTTTATCTATGGGACCTAACCCGCCTCTGGGCTTTGGGCTCCCTTGTCATGTTTCATCCATAAGTCATCATCTTCTATAACTTCATGGGCTTCAATATTGGCAGTCTCTTTGTGAATAAACTGGCCCCTCCTGGGCAGTTTATACGCACCAATTATATCCCCAACACGCATCAAATTATCACGTGGGCTGCCTTTTCGTACAGAAACGAACTCCATCGTGTACCCACGCGGGTGTGGCCAGGAACGAGACGTGAGTACATGCGTCCTGCGTGCACCTCTTCTTTAGGTGCAGGTACGTACGTGGGTGGGTGTGAGAGAGATGGTTTGTGCGAAAAGAGGCAATGTTTTGATGATATCTCAAACAGAAAAGCGTAACATATACAATGTGTGTGAAACAGAGTCATGCACGTGAGATATCGGTAAATTGAAAACAGGGATGAAGTGTGTGGCTGCGTGATCGATAAAGAGTGCCATTGAATTTGTGTTTGCCCACGTCAAAGATACAGGGCGGCTGACCTACTAGAATTTGAGAGGGCAGGGGAGCAGTTTTTCTCCATGGCATGGATACCTACCTACAATGTTCAACTATCGGTGTGTGTGTTGGGGGGGAGGGGGCAGAGACCGATCGACTAGTATATGTGTGGGGAAGGAGAGAGACCTAGATATGTACTGAGGGAGATCGATCGGCATCCATGGATATGTGTAGTAGAGGAATAAGGTTGGGAGAAAGACAAAGGTAGAGCCTCGGAGGGTTGGTGGTGGAGTGGCGTCTCACAAATGGTGGGAGAGGCCCTTCTAGACAAACGGAGGGTACGAGTGCAATATCAATAAGAGAGGGTGGGGGATGTCTGTCTGTCTATGCACGTGCGTGTGAGAGACGGGTCGGGAGGTATGCAAGGATGATGAGGGGAGACGATATGGTTGTGGTAAGCATATGTAACTAGATAGGAAGATCAACCATCGTGTGCCCGAGAAAGGGAGAGACATAATTAGCAAGGTAAGTGTATTGGTGCGTGGGGAAAATGAATTATAGTCGACCTGGCTATATGTAGGGAGATCAGTACGTATACACGCCTGCATGTGTTAGAAGCAAATAAGGTACAAAGAGACAGACAGGGGGAGAGGGGTGCGGCTAGAAGGTGGTGCGAGAGGCCTACCATGTCGAGGGGGAGGAGTGTGCGAGTATGAGATCAATGAAAAGAGGGGCGGGAGTGTGCACCTGCGTGGAACCGTATTGGACATAGGGGGGCATGGACGGTGAGAAGAGAAGAGGGGAAGTATATATATGTTTGTGGAAGCCACACTTTGCTAGAGAGGTATATCAACCGGTGTGTGCTGGACAGGAGGAGCCTGGGGCCTACACACACCACGGGTGGACGACCTAAAGAGAAATAATGAACGTGCGCGATGGAGGGGACGCTAAGGGTGGGTGAGAGGGGGGCGGGTGTGTGCATGCACGATAGAAAGTTAGCGCTAGCTAGCTACAAATAGAAGAGGATCGTGAAGGTGTAAAAGATGAACAAAGATCATAATTCATTATAAAAAAGTGGATATGGATACTTGAAGAAGATATCATAATGTAGAACATTGATTATAATTTGGACTAATGTGTGGCTTTTGCTGCTCAGGTCTAAATACTTGTCATAATGTAGGGGGCGGGGCACTATACTTTGTGTGATAAACATGGTGTACGTATGGAACATGGTTTAGATTATGAATATATAGTTAGTACATCAAATGTACTATTATTTGGAATCAACATTAGGTGCATTGAAAAAATAGAATTTGAGTTCATGCAGTACACATAGTTCATATCTATCTCTATAGTAATCATGTGGTGTGTTATTAAGGTAATACACGAATGATGGTTGAAGTTGGCAACAATTATGATTGTAGATTCTTATTGAAATAGAGAAACGAATTCAAATTCAGTTCGAATTGCAGCGGTAGTATAGACATTTGGAATGCACTAAAATGTTGTTATGAGTAGGTTACATGCATTATACAACAAGCAAAAAAACTAATTGGACATAACATGGATTCATACTCCCTCCTTCCATCTATATAGGGCGTAATGCATTTTTTAAGACCGCCTTTGACTATTGACAAGATTAATAGTACATGACATGCACAATGTGAAATTTATGTCATTGAAAGCTCCATTCACACACGAATTTAAAGGTGTGCTTTGTGGAAGTTGCATGTCATATATTATTGTTCTAATATTTGGTCAAAGTTAGCATCGAAAAACACATTAGGCCCTATTTAGATGGAAGGAGGGAGTACCTTTGAATAGCATTTGTATAGTAAAACGGGGCAAGACTCTCTATTTGTGTGGTGTGAATAGTTTTATTTTTTTGTTTTATTTTTGGTTGAGGGAAGTGCGAATTGATTTGGTACGTACAAGTACAATATTACACGTTAGGCTTGTCCCTAAAATTCAACCCACGCCTTGTTATATCCCGAAAATTCAGACATCGTGCTCCCAAAACTGGCGCCTTCACAACCCGCGCCTTGCTATCCTGAAATTACAACGCGCGCGAAAACTCCCTCCAGCTGTCAAATCCCGACACATGAAATCCCCCTTCTAACCCTGAGCCGAAAGGGCCGCTAGTTCAAATCGGTGGGTGGTACTTTTGTTACACACCCTACATTTTGGACAAGCGTGTCCCTAAGTCATGGTTCACCCCCTCCCATCGCCTACTTTTCGCCATTCGAAATCGCAGACCGCCATAACCTCTCCGTTCCAGCCGCGAAACCCCATCCACCTCCGTCCGCCACCTCACCGCTGCCCAGCCGGAGCCTCTTCCCCGACGATGTCGTCCACCGCAACAGCTCGACGTCCCTCGTCCACCTCCCCGGATGAGGATCCGTCGTCCATCTCAACGTCCCGACGGTTCAGCCGCCCGTCCTCCACCTCCAAGGAGCTGCTCCGACGATCGCCTCGTCTATCACGGTTGCTCCATCCCCACAGCACCGCCTTAACCTGCTCCACCAGAACCGCAGCATCCTCATCGACTCCTTGGACGAAGCCGAGGCCTACTTGGCGCCACCAAAGAGGTTGTACACTCATCGCATCGCACCTTCTCCTTAACTCGACCTCCCGGCATCGACAATGCTCCATCCTGCACCCCCATGGAGCGGCTACCTTGAAGCCGGCGCCGCGGGCAACGTCTCCACGGCGGCTCTCCCCCAGTGTGAGGCCCCTTCGGCGGCGACGGCCATACTAGCCGGATCTGCTGCTCTGGCTCTCACTCGCTTGCTCGCGCTGCTGCTGCTGCTCCGGCTCTCGCTTGATCGCTAGCTCGCTCGCCCAGCTGCTGCTGCTCCGGCTCTCGCTCGCTCGCTCATGCTACTGCTGCTACTCTCCCCCTCGCTCATGCTGCTGCTCTGCTCCGATTTAGCTACACTTCACTCGACTGAATTGACTTTTGGGACAGTCAATTTTCAGGAGGTGGGGGGCTCTCCGGAGTTAAGGAAGAACCACCCGCAGCGGGGACGGGGGCTCGCCGGAGAGGTACCCCACTATCTATCTTAGGGTTCAGGGTGGGAGCGGGGGGCCTAGAGGGCTGGCCGGGGCGGCTGTGGACCGGCTGTGGGGAGTTTTTTCGGGGCGACGAGGCGGTGCTGGGGCCGGCGGTTTGGCCGGTGGTGGCTGGCGGCTCAGGGGGTGTAGGTTGAAGATGAACTGCAGGCCCTACCAAAGCTACATGTCAAGTGCCTCTCTGCTACCATTGCGTTCAGTTTCGACAGTAACATTCAGATTCCACAGTAAATTTCAGTTTCGACAGTTAGTTCAGAGTCAACAGTTTTTACCACATCTGTTGTAGTTAGGTGGTTTTTGGTGATGTAAATTTTACATCTATTTACATCATCTATTGGAGATGCTATTAGAATCCCACTTGAGATTGACAATGTCGGTCTTTTGCTGCTTCATCCTTGACGTCTTACGGCTCACCGGAGCTGCTCCAACGACAGAACGATCCATCACAATAGAGCAGTGCCCTGGACGCCGTCTACAGATTCCTCAGATCTTCCTCCACACCTCCGACAGCAACCTCTGCCTCAACTGCTTCAGCGACCAACCCAACGATGTTGACGTCGACACGGCTACGGCAAAGAGGTTGTACACTTGTTGCATCACTCATTACTATACATTCATGTCGATCCATTAGGGCTATTTTGGTTCAACGAAAAAACATAGCAATAGGGAATTTTCCAATGGCACTCTATTATTCAATTATTCATGCATTTTGTTGAAAGGAATGAAGCAAAACATCCACCTGGACCTACTTTTCAAAAACCTATGCATGAAAACAAGACCAAGTGCATTGTGGCAGAATAACATTCTAACTGTACACACTTTCATATGGTTTCACTGTATTTTGGTCATGTTTCTTTGCATTCCTCTGCTCTTCCAATTCCTATAAACCAAACACCCAAGTTGACAGAAATCCTATGTTTACAAATGCTTTTGTTTACCATGTGCATTCCTATACTATTCCGGTGTTTTTCCTATCCCTGTGTTTTTAGAATCATGCAAGCCAAATGAGCCCTTACAGAATTACTTTAGTTACAGGTAGGTGTTGAAGGGAACTTTGTGTGGTTAGTCCTGCTCCTGCCGCGACGTCGTCCACCTCACCTGAGCTGCTCCATCCACAGAAGCATCCACCAAACCAGACATCACGACTCCTGACCGTCTTTCGCCGCCTCAGATCTCCTTCCCCGCCGTCGGCACCCACCGCAACGGCATCACCATCATTGACTCAGCAGATGAACCCTAAGGAGTACACGGGTCCACAAGAGAGGTCGCACTCTTGTTTCTGCTTATGTTATGCATTGCTTAAAATTACCTACTACTTTATCGTCCTGTTCACCTCTTGGACTCCAAGTCAGGTCCAAATTAATGTTGAAACTTGAGTTCTAAATTAGTTGTGGGGCACATATCGAGGAAGCAATGAATAGTATCTCTGTCTAATATCTTGTTCACCTAGGGTATGCCTATGTTGTTCATCTTGGGTGGGAAACAAATAGTAAATCAATCATCATCTATCTTTTTATTAAATTAAAGCAATCATCAGTCTGCTATCATTATTTTTGGATCCATCCATTGGTTGTTACCATCACACTAAATTTCTGGATGCTCTCCTTACATAATCTCACCATGTTTTTTTCGTATGCATGTCAGATATTGTACACAGTCATGCCGAATATGTAGAGAAAAAGAGAAGAGTTTTGCGCGGCAATACAATGTCATGCAGACATCGCTCCATAGCCGGTTCAATGGCAAACCCTCCCCACCCCTCTCCAGATTGTAATCCAGAGGAAGATATCTGTTCTGAGGCATATTCAGACGCCGCTGACCACTTCTATTTACCCCCCAAGGTGTTTGCTCTACCTTGGCATGATGATGTTAGTCATATCATGCATATGTTGCCTTGCAGTGCCTACTTTTGACATCATATATGCCATCTGCTTAGTTTAGACATGTTCTATAATGCCACCTGTTTAGTTTCTATATCATATATGGGAATTATGCAATCTCATGTCTTTTAGCCAGCCATAATATATGTGAAATGTGCAATGCCATCCTGTTTAACCAGGCATCATATATTTGAATGATATCTTGCCCATCCTTTTCTTCATTACATTTCCATCTGTCGACAATGTTTGTACATTAAACTACTCTTCCTGTGAATCAGCCATTTTGGTGGGAGATGGAAAAATCTGGAGTGAAAACAAGGCCTTCAGAGCAGACAATGCTACCTGTCGAAGCGGATCTCTTGTTGGGTCCCAATAGCTCCTCAGAGATGGATTCAAAGAAAGATGACCAGTCCTATTCCCCACCGAGGTGTATGCTCTAACTTGGCACGGTTATACTGCTCATATCATGCATATGGTGTCTTGCATTGCATAGTTTAGACATCATATACACCATGTTCTTAGTTCAGACATCATATTGAATGCCCTCTGTTTAGCATATAAATCACATATGTGAATTAAATGATGCGATCCTGATTACTTAGATAACATGTAGGTGAATTATGTCATGCGATCATGTTTAGTTATTCATCATATCTTTGAATTATGTTATGCTATGCTATCCAGTTTAGATAGACATCATATATGTGAAATTATGTCATGCTATCCGTTTTAGTTAAACAATATACATGTCAACTATTTCATGCCCTCTTTTTTTCCCACTATGTATTGCATCTGTCTCTCATACAATGTTTGTACATTCAACTATGTTTCCTGTTTATCAGCCATTTGAATTGGAGCGGGTGATGACAGTATCTAGCAGACTAAAAACAAGGTCTTCAAATAAAATAGTGCTACCTCTTGGTGGGGATAGCACCCCGGTTGTACATGCACCAGAACTAGCCCTACCACACATAACCCAAACTCTCGCAGATTGTACCCCTACTGCGATGGACAGAGAATCAGCCTCACACAATCTAACCCCAACCCCAGCAGATAGTAACCCAGTTCCTGTTGACGCGGCACCATCTCCACCACAGAACTCCCAAACAAGAGTAGTTAGTAAGGCAGCTCCAGTGCCCAAAGGGCCAGTACTACCACGGCGAACCCAAACTCCACCAGTTAGTACACCTATTCCTCTGGAGGAAGCACAACCAGCTAGTCGTAGTTTAGCATCTATCGCATTTGATGTTGTTAAATGGTATGTGCGTATCTTTCCATCTTGGAAATATTATACTGAAGATGAAGGAAAATTCTAGTTGCAGGTGTTTGTCCAAGAGTTATGTGTAAGTAATGTTATTCATGGCAATTACTTTGCTTTGTCCCATACATCCTACCTCCATGATGGTTATAATACAACAAATTTTCCCATTTTTCCCTATAGAGAAGGACTGATTTGGAAACTCAGGATGAGGTAACATGTGCTAATACCTCTACTATCTTCAAGAATGCTTGGTGGCAGTATCGGAATTACCTGAAGAAAACGTACTTCACCGGCAAAGAAACTCATCAAATTCCCTTACGTTCTCCTGAGACACATTTACTGGACGATGACTGGGAACGCCTTGTTCTGTACTGGTCCCGAACAAAGAATGTGGTAAGGTCTATGAGATCATTTTCCATTTTTAAGTACTATATTCTTGCGTCTTACTGTACTCTGTTCATGTAGAACAAGTGCTTAAACCTAAAGAACAACTGTTCTAATTTTAAATTCCATTGCTATCATAGTTCAAAAAAGCTCTACGCGTTAATTGTGCATTTTGCCACCGCCTTGCGCTTCACTGACCAAAGTGCATGCTTATGCACAGTTATGCACAGATTAAGTGTAGTTACGCGCAATGCGTTTTGCCAACGCCTAGAGCCTAGGCGCGCTTAAGGGCTCGCTTAGGTGCGCCTTTTTTAACTATGATTGCTATCGTGCATACTGCTTTGCTCTTGTATCACTGTATTTACTCATACAAACTTATTTTTAAATTGAAGGATCCAATCGAAACTCCAATGGCACAGCAGGTATGTTCACGCATGTTTCTTTAACAGGTTTGCTCTTATCAATAGCTCTGTTGATTTCAATTTCAATTGTGTATATAGTTGACTTCTCATATCATGCACATTACTACCATCACAACAGAGCCAATAGTGTTGTTGTACATGTAGACCCGTGGTACCGATCTGAAATCTTGTTGTGCCGTGTAGTTTCCCACACTTTGTATTCTTTCACTGCCGCTTTGTCTTGAACTGATATGATTTGAACCATGTCTCTATTTTGATTTGGCAAGACAATGAAATGACCATAGGACATAGATATATATTTGTTTGATGCTTTTATTACGTACTAGTACTTGGCAATAGAAGACTTGGTAGTTTAATCATGTCCATCTTACTAATGAACTGGTTCACCGAAATGAGTTTCATATACTAGTACATGCTAAACCTGTTATGTGTCTGCTTGTTTCTTATTTTAGAATGCTCACAGAATATTGGGGAAGAGTGCCTTATTAAGCAATGGTAAAGGAAGTAATGCAGATAAGGTTCAGGATAGTGAGACATCCTTGTTGGTCTCCAACAAAGCTGATAAAACAGCTAAGGAAGACTATCTTGAAGACAGTGAGACAACCCCAAAGTCCTGTCTTGGTTTAGTGTTCGAGTTACTGGCCACTACCACTTGCACAAGCTATTCAAACTCACTCTCTGAATCAGTTCGGTTTCTTGAGTCTCAACTACAAGCTGAAAGACATCGATCGGCTATGCTGCGACAAGAAGCGGAAGGACTGCGGAAGTCCCTGGAGCATTCAGATGCATACTTTCTGGTGCAACAGCAAGCATTGGAGGATTTTAGCGCCAAACAGCACAAAGCTAATAAGCTTGATAAGCTTATTGCCAGCATGGTGGATACCCACAATAACGTTTCTTGACATCTTCTGAAGTTGTTTCAGTTATGTTCTTGTTTTGCTGCCGCGTTTATTTGCACTGGTGGCCAATTTTGATGGCCAGTGTATGTAATATGCTGCTTTGTTCCTTATATTTGCACTGGTGGCGAACTTTGATGCCTAGTGGATGTAATATGTGTAATAGCAGTAATAGGCTAGCGTTGATTGCTTGCTTATTTATTTCCTTATTGTCTTGTTTAGTTGTTTGCTTGTATTCATTGCTGTTCTTTTTGTGTGTTTTTCTAGTGGCCACAATAACCTATTTTTGGAATCTAGGCCAAAATAATCATGGCAACACACGGACTATTGTAACTACGGCCTCATGCGGGCCGTATGATCCATTGGCCTTCTATACGGGCCGTAGGTTCCATGGGCCTTCTATGGGCCGTACGATCCATGTGCCTTCTACGGGCCGTACGAGTGATGGACCTTCTACGGGCCGTAGGAGCCATTGGCCTTCTACGGGGCATATCATCATCTCGCCAATCATGGGCCATACTATTCATGGACCATAACGGGCCGTTAATAGGCCCTATTTGATAACTCTATGAAAACAGCCCAACGGTTTTTTTGACATGAAAACGGCCCAACGTATTAACGGGCCACAAACGGGACGACTGTAACGCCGGGTTGAATTTGGCCCACAAGAAGAAAATGACAGTAACGGGCCGTAAGTAACCGAATGCTGGAAATGAGCCCAAGAATAAATGGGCCCTGAGAAGGCCAAAAGATAACTTGGGCTGGAAATGGCCCAATGGAATAATGAGCCGTTAATGGGTATAAAGTGATACAGTGTTCATTACGGGCCAGTTTCACCCCAGGCCATTAATGGGCCAAGAGTTACAAAGGGCCTCATATGGGCCGAAAGTCCTCATGGGCCATACATGGGCCCGAAGTTAAAACAGGCTGGAATCATATTGGACGGCCCAGATGATGGTACTTGGCCTAATTCGGAGAGGTCGTAACAGGCCCTGGGTTACCGGGCTATAAATGGGCTATATGCGAACACGCCGTTAACAAGCTTTCCGTGTGCCGGCCCACCACCTTTTGACCAAGTCAAACGGGCCGGCCTTTTCACAGGAATGGGCCTCTGTTGGGCCGTGCCACGTGTTGACGTATCATAGGCGCCTTGGGTCCAATCAGTGGACAACATCTGTCCAAACGGTGAGCCGACACGTGTTTCCTCCAGCCAATGATGATTTTACACGTGGAAAATCCCCATTGGTCGGGGCTGTTAACGAGTTATCGGATCCAAAACTAGACCCGATAGCTTAACGGCGTTCCGTTACGGTGGATGCCACGTGTCGGTCACCCTTCACGAAAGCACTTCTGTGGTGCGTGATTTATCATGATGGAAGTGGACACTTCCGTGATGATAATTTTGGTAATGTCATGGAACACTTCTACGACAACACAGGTATGACTATCTTGATTCTGTCATAAAATCGTCATGGATGTACATGCATGACAGAAAACGTGACCTACTGTGACAAACACGTATCATCACGGAAGTGTATTTTTTTGTAGTGTATGGTAGCTGTTTTGAGGAAGGTATATGGTGGGTGTATGGCACCGGTGAAAGTTGCGTGGTACTAGAAAGACTAGTAATGGTGGAAGGGTGAGAGTGCGTATAATCCATGGACTCGACATTAGTCATAAAGAACTCACATACTTATGGCAAAAATATATTAGTCATCAAAACAAATTTCTACATGCATGCTCCTAGGGGAAGGGTTGGTAGGAGTTAACCATCGTGCGATCCCGACCTCCACACAAAGGATGCCAATCAATAAATAAATCATGCTCCGACTTCATCACATAACGGTTCACCATACATGCATGCTATGGGAAGCACAAACTTTAACACAAGTATTTCTAACAATCCACAATTACTCACTAGCATGACTCTAATATCACCATCTTCATATCTCAAAACAATCATAAGGAATCAAACTTCGCATAGTATCCAATGCACTTTATATGAAAGTTTTATTATATCCCTCTTGGATGCCTATCATATTAGGACTAAATTCATACCCAAAGTAAATTACCACACTGTTTAGATAGACTCTCAGAATAATATAAGTGAAGCATGAGAGTTCAATAATTTCTATAAAATTAAGCCAACGTCGTGCTCTAAAAAGATATAAATGAAGCACTAGAGCAAAAATGCCTAGCTCAAAATATATAAGTGAAGCACATAGAGTATTCTAATAAATCACGATTCATGCATGTACCTCTCAAAAGGTGTTTACAACAAGGATGATTGTGGCAAACTAAAAAGCAAAGACTCATATCATACAAGACACTCCAAGCAAAACACATATCATGTGGTGAGTAAAAATATAGCCTCACGTAAATTTGCCGATAACGAAGACGAAAGAGGGGATGCCTTCCGGGGCATCCCCAAGCTTAGGCTCTTGGTTGTCCTTGAATATTACCTTGGGGTGCCTTGGGAATCCCCAAACTTATGCTCTTGCCACTCCTTATTCCATAGTGCATCAAATCTTTACCCAAAACTTGAAAACTTCACAACACAAAACACAACAGAAAATCTCATGAGATCCGTTAGTATAAGAAAATAAATCACCACTTATGATACTATCGTGAACTCATTATTGATTTATATTTGTGTAATATCTACTGTGATCCAACTTTTCCATGGTTGGTACCCCCCGATACTACCCATAGATTCATCAAAATAAGCAAACAACACATAGAAAACAGAATCTGTAAAAAACAGAATAGTCTGTAGTAATCAGAGAACTTCGTATACTTCTGTAACTCCAAAAATTCTAAAAACTAGGAAAACCTGGGCATTTTGTATATCAATCTTGTGTAAAAATAATTATATCAAAAGCACGCTTCTGTGAATTATTAAGATTATTTTTCTGGGCGCAAAAGTTTCTGTTTTTCAGCAAGATCAAATTAACTATAACCGTAAGCCATCCCAAAGGTCTTACTTGCCACAGTCACTAAATAAAACACAAAAACACATATAACCATAGGCTATATGAATTATTTATTGCAAAATAGAACTAAAAAGTAAGAACAAAAATAAAATTGGGTTGCCTCCCAACAAGCGCTATTATTTAACGCCCTTAGCTAGGCATAAAACATAGATCTAGGTATTGTCATCTTTGGTATGCAATCCATAAGTAGCTCTCATAATAGATTCATCAGGCAGCTTGATTTTCTTTCAAGGAAATTGTTCCATGCCCTTCCTTAATGGAAATTGAAATCTAATGTTTCCTTCTTTCATACCAATAATTGCACCAATCGTTCTAAGGAAAGGTCTACCAAGAATAATAGGACATGTAGGATTGCAATCTATATCAAGAACAATGGAATCTACGGGCACATAATTCCTATTTGCAATAATAATAACATCATTAATTCTTCCCATAGGTTTCTTAATAGTGGAACCCGCAAGATGCAAATTTAAAGAACAATAATTAAATTCATGAAAAGCTGACACATCACATAAAGTTTTTGGAATCGTGGAACCACTAGCACCCAAATCACACAAAGAATGGCACTCATGATCTTTAATCTTAATCTTAATAATAGGTTCCCACTCATCATAAAGTTTTCTAGGGATAGAAACTTCCAATTCAAGCTTTTCT
The DNA here is from genome assembly GCF_002162155.2 of Triticum dicoccoides. NCBI lineage: Eukaryota > Viridiplantae > Streptophyta > Magnoliopsida > Poales > Poaceae > Triticum > Triticum dicoccoides. Next base: position 336,402,602 of record NC_041389.1, on the reverse strand, counting down.
TCAAAAGATTTCATAATAGCATCAACGATATGTTTAGTAAAAGCTTTATTTTGATTATAAGCATGAGGAGAATTCAACATGGATGGAAACAAGGAAATACAATCTATTAAATAACAATTATAATAATTAAATTCCTTTAAATCCAAAAGAGTGGGTTCATCTCTACTTAAAGTTTTGACCCCTCCAATCCCACTTTTATCAATTTTTGTATCAAGACCTATAAACTCCAAATTATTGGGACGCTTTTTAACTAAAGTTGGCTCATCTCAAGTCCCATCTTTATCAAGATTTATATTCGAAAACAAAGATTCTATAGGAGTCACATCAATCACTTTAAGATCTTCATCAATATTTTCATGAGAAATCGAAGAACACGTTTTTACAAACCAATCTCTCTTAGCACCCATCCTAGTGGTTCTTTCTTTACATTCATCTATGGAAATCCTCATATATTTTAAAGACTCCTTAATATCATGCTTCGATGGAATAGATCTAATTTTCAAAGAATCAACATCAAGAGAAATTCTTTCCACGTTCCTAGCCAAATCATCAATCTTAAGCAATTTTTCTTCAACCAAAGCATGGAAATTCTTCTACGAACTCCTAAATTTATTAAAACTATTCTCAAAATCAGAGGGCATCTTATTATAATTTCAATAAGAATTGTTGCAAGAATTACCATATTTATTAGAGGAATTACTAGGGCACGGCCTAGGATTAAAATTACTTCTATACGAGTTATTACTAAAATTGCTCCTACCAACAAAATTCAAATCCATAGATTCATTATTATTCTCAATCAAATTAGATAAAGGCGTATCATTAAAATCAATATAAGCACTCTTTCTAGCAAATAATTTCATAAGCTCATCCATCTTTCCACTCAAAACATTAATCTCTTCAATCGCATTCACTTTTTTACTAGTGGAAGATCTTTCGGTATGCCATTGAGAATAGTTAACCATAATATTATCTAGGAGTTTAGTATCTTCCCCTAAAGTAATTTCCATAAAAGTGCCTCCCGCGGCTGAATCTAAAAGATTTCTAGAAGCAAAATTCAATCCGGCATAATTTTTTTGTATAATCATGCACAAATTCAAACCATGAGTAGGGCAATTTCGTATCATCAATTTTGTCCGCTCCCAAGATTGTGAAACATGTTCATGATCAAGTTGCTTAAAATTTGTAATATTGTTACTAAGGGAGATGATCTTAGCGGGAGGAAAATACTTGGAAATAAAAGCATCTTTACACGTATTCCATGAATCAATATAATTTTCAGGCAAAGATGAAAACCAAGTTTTAGCACGATCTCGAAGTGAGAATGGAAATAGCTTCAATTTAACAATATAATTATCCACATCTTTCTTTTTTTGCATATCACAAAACTCAACAAAATTAGTCAGATGGGATGCGACATCTTCACTAGGAAGGACGGAAAATTGATCTTTCATAACAAGATTCACCAAAGTGGCATTAATTTCATAAGATTCGGCACTAGTGGCAGGAGAAATCGGAGTACTAATAATATTATTAGTATTAGTACTGGATTAGTAGCACAATTTGGTATTCTCTTGAGCCATAGTGACAAAGCAAGCAATCTAGCACACAAGCAAACAAAAAGCAAATGAAAAGACGAACGGAAGAAGGGCGAATAAAAAGGCAAAAAAAATTTAAAATCGTTTTAGAAGTGAGGAAGAGGAAAATGGGAGGCGAATGGAAAATAATGTAATGTAAGAGATTAGAGTTTATGATGGGTACTTGGTAGGTTTGATGTAAATCTTGACTTGGCGTAGATCTCCCCGGCAACGGCGCCAGAAATTCTTCCTGCTACTTCTTGAGCTTGCATTGGTTTTTCCCTTGAACAGGAAAGGGTGATGTAGCAAAGTAGATATAAGTATTTCCCTCAGTTAAGAACCAATGTATCAATATAGTAGGTGAATAATGCACAAATCGCCAATACCTGCACAAACAATCAAACACTTGCACACAACGCGATAAAGGGGTTGTGAATCCCTTCACGTCACTTGCAAAGGTGAGATCTGATAGAGATAGATAAATAGAACTAAACAAAACATAAAATATTTTTGGGTTTTTTGATTTATAGATCTAAAAATAAAAGATTGAAAAATAGTAGATCTGGAACTAATATGATGGAAAATAGACCCGGGGGCCGTAGGTTTCACTAGAGGTTTCTCTCATGAAGGCAAATAATACGGTGGGTGAACAAATTATTGTCCAGCAATTGAGAGAAAAGCGCAAAGTTATGACTATATCCAAGGAAATGATTATGCAATATAGGTATCACGTCCATGTCAAGTAGACCGAAACGATTCCGCATCTACTACTATTACTCCACACATCGACCGACTCATGCCTGCATCTAGAGTATTAAGTTCATAAGTATAGAGTAACGCTTTAAGCAAGATGGCATGATGTAGAAGGATAAACGCAAGCAATATGATATAAACACCATCCTTTTATCCTCGATGGCAACAATACAATACATGCCTCGCTACCACTAATGTCACTGCGTGAGGACACTGTCGGTGTCAAAACCGGCTGATCTCGGGTAGGGGTCCCGAACTGTGCGTCTAAGGCTAATGGTAACAGGAGGCGGGGGACACGATGTTTACCCAGGTTCGGGCCCTCTCGGTGGAGGTAATACCCTACTTCCTTCTTGATTGATCTTGATGATATGAGTATTACAAGAGTTGATCTACCATGAGATCGTAGAGGCTAAACCCTAGAAGCTAGCCTATGATTATGATTGTTGTTGTCATACAGACCAAACCCTCCGGTTTATATAAACACCAGTCGAGGCTAGGGTTACACAGAGTCGGTTACACAGAAGGAGATCTACACATCCGAATCACCAAGCTTGCCTTCCACGCAAAGGAGAGTCCCATCCGGACACGGGACGAAGTCTTCAATCTTGTATCTTCATAGTACAATAGTCCGGCATAAGCATATAGTCCGGCTATCCGAGGACCCCCTAATCTAGGACTCCCTCAGTAGCCCCTGAACCAGGCTTCAATGACGATGAGTCCGCGTGCAGATTGTCTTCGGCATTGCAAGGCGGGTTCTCCTCCAAATCCAGAGTACCTATTGTAGCGAGTAGTGTCCGGCTTCCCATTAATGTTGTACTCCTCGACTTCTGTGCCTTAATAATTGTTATCTCCACGTGTCGAGCGAATGTGAGAAGTCAGGTCATTTTTACATTTGCCACCGTGACAATGTAAGTAAATCGTCTATTAAAGAGACGGAGATCCTTAGATCCAAATCACACCATCCTCCCTCAGCGAGCATCCATCAGAGCGCGCCCGGAAGAAGCCATCCCATCATGGCCGGCCGTCGCAGCTCCTCCTCTCTCTCCCATAGCACTAAGCCACGCAATTAGGAGAAGTGTCCTGTTCCCCATAGCCAATTAGTAGAGTTGCATACCCGGGGGTTTCTCCCGCCTGCATACATGGTCCCCGTCCGAGCCGGACTAGCCACCTACAATGGCGGGGAGCAAGCGGAGAGTTGTTCCAACCCGTCCAATGGGGAGCGGTATGCCTTGTCCCTTATTTGCTGAGGGGACTATGGTTTCCAATCCACCCGTTCCTCCGCGGGCTCCTGGAGTTCTATGGCCTCCAGCTGCATAACTTCACCCCCGCCTCCATACTGCACATCGCAGGTTATGTCGCCCTTTGCAAGCTATTTCTGGGCTGCGAGGCTCATTTCGAGCTATGGAAGAGGTTGTTCTACCTCATCCCTCGTAATCAAGAGGGATCAATATATCACGTGGGTGGAGCCGAAATATGGCGCGTCGCCGAGACTGGATACTTGTCCAGCACTCCAAAGAAGACATCCCAAGAGTGGCCTTCGGAGTGATTTTATATAGAGGGCGTCCCCCTTCCGGACCCAATTCGGACGGGCCTTCGAGTTTGCTAATACCCGCTGAAGAAGCGCCACAGCTGGCGCCCCCGGAGCCCCCAGGAGGAAGATAACAGAGAGGTCCTTTACCTGATGAGCAGGATAAAAACGCCGGCCAAATCAGGACTGACAATAATCGAGGTTATGTCAATATGTATAATGCGGGGGGTGCAGCCACTTCAATATCGAGGGAAACCCATGTGGCACTTCAATGGAGAAGGCGATGCCACCCACTGCGGTCGTAAAGGTCCGGACTCCGCCACCGCTATGGCGAAAATACTGTCTGATTTGTACAAAGCAGAAGAAGAGGAGTTCCTCCATATTAAGCTACGGGATGGATTTTCCATGTACAACCCACCAAGCTGGGTGAGCTGCTATCTTTCACTCAACTCCATTCATTCCCGTATTCTTCATCACAAATATTTACCTTGCCAATTCCTAGCAGGACTGCAAAAGGCCGTGAGGGAGGTTCACAGCCCATCTCCACAGCCAGAGGACCCTGACCGGGGCCTCGACCCCATACTTGAAGAAGATCCAAACATATCTGTGGAGCTTGTCGACGAGACATTTTACCAGGCAAGTTGTGACTGCACCTTGGTGGCCATCATCGCCGACTATCCTGGACTGCTCCCTGCATCGAATGTAAGTAAAATCGGAGTCCCAACTTCCGAGAAGGATCCCTTCTTTATGCCTTACCCCATGCGCATATATTGTCCTTCATAGAAAAGGCTACCAGGGCACCGTGCCGATCCCTCGGGGGCTCATCAGCAAAGGGCACCCAAGCCGGGCAGGCTTAAGAGGAAGGTGGTTAGGACTAAGACGTCATCGCAAAGGTATAATTTAAAACCTGCTCCGTGATTATCGTCTTTGAAATGTAACAGCGTCCATTGTGTCCTGGCAGAAAGAGTACTCGTCGGACTATGTCCGAAGACCCTGCCGGCCACGCCTCTGCCAGCCGGATTCCAGAACCGGCCTCAAGGGTGGAGGCTAACGTGGGGACAACACCGAACTATCCCCCTACAGAGGATGCAGATAGAATCTCCACTACGAATTCTGAAGTGGAGAGCGCCATGAATCACCGGCGCTGACGGTCCGTACTCCGTGGTGCTCATTTCTCCGAAGAGGCATTCAATGCCTTCAACTCAGGGGACGCGTACATCTGAGATGCTCAAGATGGAATCGCCAGAGCCACAGACCAGTATGTAAAGGATATACGGGTAAGAAAATTTGATAAGTATGTATATCAGTAGCCCCTGAGACTTGAAACAGTTGGCACAAGTGATTTAAGGATCATTGTGTGCATAGGTTCTTGCAGAGAAGAATGCCCAGCTGTCAAAAGAGCTGGAGGAGTGCAAAGCTCAGCTGCATGACGCAGTTGCCGGAATGGAGGAGTCCAAGAAGGCCCCATCTGGTAATACTTGTCTTGATCAAAGAGAATGTAAGGACGTATACCAGTTAGTATTAGGCATGAATGCAAATCTAACAATAGATTCTGCAGGCAATCCCGGAGGTAATCCAAAGATCATACCGGGGAAAGAGCAATATGCTGAACGACAGCTGAAGACTAGCGAGCGTGTGCTTACAAAGGTTATACAGGAGAAAAATAATCTCCAGGTCACGAAGACCCGGTTGGACGTTGAATTAAAAGATGTTTGGGCCCAGCTTGCTGTCTCCGTGAAGGAGAATAAGAGGCTTCGACGCGGCATTTATAGTAACTGCTTAAATGAACCTTTGTACAGTTCGGTGAAGAAACAAGTTAACAGAGTTATGTCTGTAGGTATGCTGACAAGAGCTTTCACAACTGCACGAACGAGTTCGGCAGGTGATGCAGGGTATTGCCCAGGCCTTGTGGCCGTCCGCCTCCCAGCCAAGAAGCATGGGAGAGCTTGTAGAGCTGCTCAAGTGAGTGCAACGACACTTCCTACTATGGAAAATATCAGCCTGCCGACAAGGTGCGAGAGAAGCCTGGGCCATGGTAAAGACACGGTACACCAAGGTGGATCCGAATCAAATGGCCCTGGTCGGTCTTGTAGGGTCAGATGGGAAGGAAATTCTTGTTAGTCTCGTATATGACCAAGTAGGATTAGCCACAAAGTATTCCCAACAGGATTGTAGGCTAGACAGCCTGTTGGATGGTATAGAAGAAGAATTTAGCCAGTCTAAGTGACTATGTACTTCAGTGGACGTATTTTGTCCCTAGCTGGATTGTAAATCATTTGTCATGGCGGACCTTTTCGCCTCAGCCTCCGGACACTACAGTTCGAAGTGTATCTGAATACCCGCTCAGTTATGGCAACCGGGGTACGCGTGGAAACCAGGCGTAGGAGTCATAAGTGCTTGAACAGACAAGTACCCAACTAGTTATGTTATATTACATGGATAGTAAGAAACATCTTCCAGAGAGAATAGTTCCGTTAGGGTTCCTTTCCCTGGGTACGCATGGATTAATGTGCATGTCCGAACTGCGAACAAAGACGGAGGATACAAAACATCTAGGGATTTACATTGTAATAGGTAAAAAACATCTTTTGTTCACCGACCGAATATTCCCTTAAGAACGCTAGCTTTCGGCTTCACCCAGTCTGAGGTACACATCCGGCTGACCTGGTGGTAACAATCGCAGAGGTGCTCCCCTTATGCCCTAGCCAAATTAACGGGAACGTAGGGCATAAACACAAGAGCCAGGCAGCCCAGCTTGGCCAAAACTTAAGTCATATCGATGCATATAATGGCGAAGAAAAGGTGCATATGGAAATGTTGCACATATGCAGTGGGCGTGAAGCCCGGAAAATAGTTATATTAAGCTTCTGTATAAGAAGCCCCCAGGTATAATTAGCGTGCATAGCATGTCAAAATTGTGTAAACGGGTCACACTTTAAGCCTTCTAGGGTTGTATAAGAAAAAGAAAAAAGAAAAAATAGAAAGAGAGAGGATATAATTTAAAAGGGCGGAGGTAAGGAGACAAACACAGAGTCCGGCGCTTAGGCATAGAATCTTTGGAGTCTGGCCACGTTCCATGGGTTTGGCTCTAGTCGATTATCTGATGCATCACGCAGGCGGTACACTCCTCCTGCGATAACTTTATCAATGATGAAGGGACCCTCCCACTTGGGCTTGAGCTTGTCCTTTTTCTTCTCCGGTAGGCGTAGAACTAGTTCGCCAATATTATTAGTTTTGGCCCACACTTCTCTGCTTTGATACCTTTGCCTGTTGCTGATAGAATGCAGAACAGGCTTTTGCGACATTACACTCCTCCTCCAGGGCATCTAGATTGTCCTGCCGATCGAGCTCGGCTTCTCTCTCTTCATACATGCGCACCAGAGGTGAGTCATGAATAATATCGCAGGGCAATACACCCTCTGCGCCATACACCCTAAAAAATGGTGTGTATCCGGTACTCCGATTCGGCATGGTCCGCAGTCCCCATAGTACGGAGTCGAGCTCCTCGACCCAGTGCGTATCTGACTCCTTCAAGGATCGCACTAGTCTAGGTTTTATTCCGCTCATAATAAGACCATTTGCTCGTTCAACTTGACCGTTTGTTTGGGGGTGATAGACACAGGCATAATCGAGCTTGATGCCCATGTTGCCACACCAAGTTTTCACCTCGTCTGCTGTGAAGTTTGAGCCATTGTCGGTGATGATGTTGTGGGGGACACCGTAACGGTGTACAACCCCTGATATGAAGTCTATCACTGGTTCGGATTCGGCCGATTTAACTGGTTTGGCCTCTATCCATTTGGTGAACTTGTCCACCATCACCAATAAGTATGTTTTGTTATGGCTTCCTCCTTTAAGGGGTCCAACCATATCGAGCCCCCAAACCGCGAAGGGCCAAGTTATGGGGATTGTTTGGAGAGCGGTAGGGGGCATGTGGCTCTGATTAGCGAAAAGCTGGCAACCGACACAGTGTTGGACGACATCCTGTGCGTCTGCTCGGGCTTTCCGCCAGTAAAAACCTGTACGGAAGGCCTTACTTACAAGGGCCTGAGCTGCGGCATGGTGGCCGTCGAATCCAGCGTGGATTTCGGCCAAGAGCTACCGCCCTTCCTCTTCGGAGATGCATCTTTGGAGCACTCCGGTGGCGCTTTTCTTATAAAGCTCTCCCTCATGGACTTTGTAGGCTTTGGAGTGCCGCACAATGCAACGTGCCTCGTTTTGCTCCCCGGGGAGTTCTTGCCTGTTTAGGTAGGCTAAGAAGGGTTTGGTCCACGGGGCTATAACGACCATGATTTCGTGGGCTGAAGGTGTTATTTCGATGGCGGAGCCTCCGATTATGTCAGTGTCTTCGGTATCTGGGGTTGTAGTCGGATCCGGACTAGTATTGTCGTCCCCTTGACACACCACGGATGGCTTGAACAACCTTTCCAAGAATATATTAGGTGGAACGGGTTCGCGCTTGGCGCCGATGCGGGCGAGGATATCTGCCGCTTGATTGTTTTCCCGGACCACATGATGGAATTCGAGCCCCTCGAACCGAGCTGACATCTTGAGGTCGGCATTACAGTAGGCCTCCATTTTTGGATCCTTGGCGTCAAAGTCTCCATTTATCTGGGATATTGTGAGGTTCGAATCCCCACGCACTTCCAAGCATTGAATGCCCATGGAGACTGCCATACGAAGACCGTGCAACAGAGCCTCATATTCGGCTGCATTGTTGGAGTCTTTATATAATATTTGGAGTACGTATTGGACTATATCTCCGGTGGGGGATGTCAAGACAACGCCTGCCCCCAGACTAGCCAACATCTTAGAGCCGTCAAAGTGCATGATCCAATTGGAGTACGCGCCGTATTCTTTAGGGAGTTTGGCTTTTGTCCATTCAGCGATGAAGTCAGCCAGTACTTGCGACTTAATGGTTCGCCGTGGTTTGTATGTTATGTCGAAGGGGAGGAGCTCGATAGCCCATTTAGCAATCCGGCCCGTGCGCGGTTATTTATTATATCGTTGAGTGGTACTTCGGAGGCCACCGTGATTGAACACTCTTGAAAGTAGTGTCGTAGTTTCCGGGATGCCATGAAGACCGCGTATGCCATCTTTTGATAATGTGGGTACCGGGACTTGCATGGAGTGAGAACAGTGGATACGTAGTATACCGGCTTTTGAAGCGGGAACTTATGTCCGTCTGTTTCTCGTTCGACGACGAGCACTACGCTTACAACCTGGTGTGTTGCGGCTATATATAACAGCATGGGTTCGCCAGTATTTGGCGCGGCTAGGATTGGGTTGCTGGCCAAGAGGGCCTTTATTTCTTCTAGTCCGGCCATGGCCGCATCCATCCACTCGAAGTGTCCGGTGCGTCGAAGAAGGCGATAAAGAGGTAGTGCCTTTTCTCCCAATCAGGAGATAAAGCGGCTTAGGGCAGCCACGCATCCAGTTAATTTCTTGATTTGCTTGAGGTCTGTTGGGGTAGCCAACTGTGACAGAGCTCGAATTTTTGCCGGATTTGCTTCAATTCCTCTATTGGAAACGATGAAGCCTAGCAGCTTTCCGGCAGGTACACCAAAAACACATTTTTCTGGGTTGAGGTTGATGTCATATGTTCGGAGATTGTCGAACGTGAGCCTCAAGTCATCTATTAAGGATTCGACGTGTCTGGTTTTGATGACCACGTCGTCTACATATGCTTCAACTGTTTTGCCGATTTGCTTTGCCAGGCATGTCTGAATCATGCGTTTATAGGTTGCTCCAGCATTTTTGAGCCCGAAAGGCATGGTGTTGAAACAGAAGGGGCCGTATGGCGTGATGAATGCCGTTGCGGCTTGATCGGACTCCGCCATCTTTATTTGATCGTATTCGGAGTATGCGTCGAGGAAGCACAGTGAGTCGTGTCCTGCTGTGGCGTTGATGATTTGATCGATGCGGGGGAGAGAGAAGGTATCGTTGGGGCAAGCCTTATTAAGGTCCTTGAAATCGACACATAGGCGCCAGGATTTGTCCTTCTTTGGTACCATCACCAGGTTTGCTAGCCAGTCCGGGTGTTTTATTTCTCTGATGAATCCGGCTTCGAGTAACTTGGCTAGCTCCTCTCCCATTGCTTGTCGTTTGGGTTCGGAAAAACACTGAAGAGTCTACTTGACCGGCTTGTATCCTTTCAATATGTTTAGGCTATACTCGGCCAACCTGCGTGGGATGCCTAGCATGTCTGAAGGGTGCCAGGGTAAGATGTCCCAATTCTTGCGCAAGAACGCCTGCAGTGCGGCATCTATTGTGGGGTTCAGCTGTGCCCCTATGGATACTATTTTTGTAGGGTCCAATGGGTCGAGTTGGAATTTGACTATCTCGTCCGCTGGTTTGAAAGAGGTGGACTTGGGTCGTTTGTCGAGTATCACGTCGTCCTTGTCCACTGTGGAGCGCAGCGCCGTCAGTTCTTTGACCGCGAGGGCTTCGGATAATGCCTCAAGGGCCAGGGCGGCGGTTTTATTTTCGGCACGGAGCGCTACGTCCGGATCACTGGCTAGCGTGATGATTCCATTGGTCCCGGGAATCTTGAGCTTCATGTACCTGTAATGGGGTATAGCTTGGAAGCTCGTGAATGCGTCCCGCCCTAGAAAGGCGTGGTATCCGCTGCTGAATGGGGCCACTTGGAATGTTATTTCTTCGGACCTGTAATTCTCCGGTGTGCCAAATACCACACCGAGTGTGATTTTCCCCGCGCATCGTGCCTCCTGACTAGGGATAATTCCTATGAAGGTCGTGGTGCTTTGCTCAATGCGGTTCTTGTCTATTTCCATTTTGTTGAGAGTTTCCATGTAGATGAGGTTTAATCCACTGCCCCCGTCCATGAGCACTTTAGTAAGCCGGAAGCCATCCACAATTGGACTAAGGACCAAAGCGTCTGTTGCTCGGGCTGTTCGGAATTGAGGTTCGTCACTGGCATTGAATGTTATCGCCGTGTTGTTCCATGGATTTATTGCTGCAACGTGGCAGACTTCGGCGAGGCTGTGGAGTGCTCTCTTGCGCCTGTTATTTGAGGCGAAAGTCTTGAAGACAGTAAAAACCGCATGGTTGTCTCCAGTGGGATGATGCTCTGCGGCATTGTTATCGAGGAGATCCTCACTGCTCTTGGCCACCTGCCGGAGTATCCAACATGCTCTAAGGCTGTGTGTTGGTATGGTATCCGGTGTGCTATGAATTTTGCATGGCCTATTGAGCCATCCCTCCAATACGGATCCATGCCCTGTAGTGGGCTTTGGTTTCTTTGTAATTGGGTCGGGTGACTTGCGAGAGTGCACCCTTTTAGTTCGTACGTGGGATTTAGTGAGAGCCGGAGGATCCCAGAATTTTGTTTTGGTTTTCCAGGCGCTTTCCATCACACATTACTTCTGTACTATGGCCGCCAAGTTAGCAAAGTGTACTATGTCACAGCGACTTATGGAGTTGAGGATTCCCTTGTCCGTGCAATTTTTGCAAAAGAATGAGATTGCATATTCCTCGCGACAGTCCTTAACCTTGTTCATTACAAGGAGGAATCTGGCCCAGAAGTGATGTACTATCTCTTGGGGCTCTTGTCTGATGTGGGAAAGAATGTTTGTATCTGGGTGGGTGGGTAGATTTAAGTCCAAATCCTGACCCGGTCTGAGACCCAGGGGCAAAGGAGCTTCTGAGCTTGGCAGCTCAGGCTCCGGGATGTTGCCCAATTTTTCTGGCCCGCTGTCCGATTCTAAGTTTGGAGCCTGAGACATGTCCTCCCGTAGACGGGTATTCGGCTCGGAGAGCTCGGGAATCCGGACATAGTTCGTCCTCAAAATAGAGGAAGAATCAATGCATTGCTCTTCCACTACCGCTATCTGATGAGTGGCCGACGGGGAGTTAATCTCCCTTTGGTCCGATTTAAGCCCAATCCGATCATAGTCTATAGTGACCCCCAGAGAGGCGATGCGATCCAAGAGCTCGTTCAGGGAGGAGAGCTCCATTAGATCCATCTGTTCGGCAAGTTCCGAGTTGACATGGAGGCTGTTTTTGATGACCTGAGAAGTCATCGTCAGCGCGACGGCTGATCGGGCGGTCATGACGAAGCCGCCTAGTCGGAGAGTTTGGCCTAGAGCCAGGGCTCCCCCATAGGTGATGTTGTCCTTGACAACAAGGCGAGCCGTCAAGCCTTACCGTGATGACATAGTGGAACTCTCAATGAAAGAACCAATGTCGGTTTCAAAACCGGCGGATCTCGGGTAGGGGGTCCCGAACTGTGCGTCTAAGGCTAATGGTAACAGGAGACAGGGGACACGATGTTTACCCAGGTTCGGGCCCTCTCGATGGAGGTAATACCCTACTTCCTGCTTGATTGATCTTGATGATATGAGTATTACAAGAGTTGATCTACCACGAGATCGTAGAGGCTAAACCCTAGAAGCTAGCCTATGATTATGATTGTTGTTGTCCTACGGACCAAACCCTCCGGTTTATATAGACACCGGTGGGGGCTAGGGTTACACAGAGTCGGTTACACAGAAGGAGATCTACACATCCGAATCGCCAAGCTTGCCTTCCACGCAAAGGAGAGTCCCATCCGGACACGGGACAAAGTCTTCAATCTTGTATCTTCATAGTCCAACATTCCGGCATAAGCATATAGTCCGGTTGTCCGAGGACCCCCTAATCCATGACTCCCTCAGACACCACAAGATCGAACCCAAAGCCACACACTCCTCCCATTGCAAGAAAAACCAATCTAGTTGGCAAAACCAAACCGATAATTCGAAGAGGAATACAAAGATATCAAATCATGCATATAAGAATTCAGGGAAGATTCAAATAATATTCATAGATAAGCTGATCATAAATCCACAATTCATCGGATCTCGACAAACACACCGCAAAAGAGTATGACATTGAATAGATCTCCAAGAACATCGAGGAGAACATGGTATTAAGAATCAAAGAGAGAGAATAAGCCATCTAGCTACTAGCTATGGACCCGTAGGTCTATAGTGGACAACTCACGCTTCATCGGAAAGGCAATAGAGTTGATGTAGATGCACTCCGTGATCGAATCCCCCTTTGGAAGGGTGCCGGAAAAGGCCCCAAGATGGGATCTCATGGAAATAGAAGGTTGCGGCGGTGGAAAGTGTTTTCGTGGATGCTTCTGGTGGTTTGGGAATATATGTGAATATATAGGAGGAAGAACTAGGTCAGGGGGGTCAGGAGGGGCCCACAAGGTAGGGGGTGCCCCCCCTAGGGCGCATCCTCCACCCTTGTCGCCGCCTCATGGCTCTTCTGACTTGAACTCCAAGTCTCCTGGGTGTCTTTTGGTCCAAGAAAAATCATCGCGAATGTTTTATTCCGTTTGGAATCCGTTTGGTATTCCTTTTCTGCGAAGCTCAAAAACAAGGAAAAAACAAAAACTGGCACGGGCTCTAGATTAATAAGTTAGTCCCAAAAATAATATAAAATACTCCCTCCGTTCATTGATATAAGGTGCATAGATTTTTGAGAAAAAATCCGAAATATAAGGTGCATTGCGTTGCACCACTCGTTTGGATAATTTATTTTTGGAATTTGATTACATTTCCTTATATCAGGCAAGATCCTCTATTTACTCATGTCAATTAGTCAGGTGTAATCTCGGCCAAAACTTGTGAAATTTTCCCTCCATGTGCGTTCTTTAATTTCCGTGCCAAAAACTATACACTCTATATTTAGGAATGGAGGGAGTAGCATATTAATGCCTATAAAACATCCAAAACAAAAATTATAGAGAGTTGGAGACGTATCACGGGGCGCCACACAACAACACAACATTGTCTTAGCCGTGTGCGGCGCCCCTCTCCACAATTTCGTCCCTCGGTCATATTTTCGTACTGCTTAGGTGAAGTCCTGCAGAGATAGCTTCACCATCACCATCACCACACCGTCATGCTGCCGGAACTCATCTACTCACTACAAAAAAAGACACATCTGTGACATTTTGGGCCGAACGAATTTTTTTCTTGTCATGCTTATGACACTTCTATGACGATAATTGTGACAAAACCCGGTATCATCATAGATGTGGTAGGCTCCTACTTCTATGACAAAAAATCATGACAGAAAATGGGCTTTTCATTCTGAGCGGGCCAAGGACGCAGCTGCATGACATTCTTTGGGCCGTCCATGACGGAAAGAACCGTGGTAGAAGCGAGGGCGGGGAAAATATCGAGGAGTTCCCAGTAATGATGGGTGGTTGGGGGCCGAGCGATGCGCGTTTCTCTCGTACACGTACGCGCATGGGTGTGAGGCGTTGGGCTCTAACTGAACCCAAGCGAGGCGTTTGCCTAACTGAACCCGAGCAACTGCATTGCAGGCTACGCGTTACTGAACCCGAGTGATTGATCGGTCTATGGCTGTTAACTGAACCCGATCGAGTGATTCCTTCGTTCGCTACTGCTGCTAACTAAAGCCGATCGAAAATGCTGCCTCCTTCCCTTGATGAACAATGAGTGTTGTTGGGGGGTTTGGATGAACAGTTCCCAGTAGGGGGTTGGATGAATAGGACCCCGTGGTGTTGCCGCTGGATGAACAGGACCCCGATCGATCGAGCCGGTTGGGCGTGGATGAACAGGATGAAGGACATATGCCCTAGAGGCAATAATAAAGTTATTATTTATTTATTTATTTCATTATAAATGTTTATTATTAATGCTATAATTGTATTAACCGGAAACTTAGTACATGTGTGAATACATACAGAAAACATATAGTCCCTAGTATGCCTCTAATTGAGTAGCTCATTAATCAAAGATGATTATGTTTCCTAACCATAGACATGTGTTGTCATTTGATGAATGGGATCGCATCATTAGGAGAATGATGTGATGGACATGACCCATCCGTTAGCTCAGCATTATGATCGTGTTAGTTTCATTGGTACTGCTCTCTTCATGACTTATACATGTTCCTCAGACTGTGAGATTATGCAACTCCTGAATACCGGAGGAACACTTTGTGTGATACCAAACGTCACCACATAAAAGGGTGATTATAAAGGTGCTCTACAGGTGTCTCTGAAGGTGTTTGTTGGGTTGGCATAGATCGAGATTAGGATTTGTCACTCCATGTTTCAGAGAGGTATCTCTGGGCCCACTCGGTAATACTCATCACTATAAGCCTTGCAAGCATTGTGAATAATGAGTTAGTTATGGGATGAAGTATTACGGAACGAGTAAAGAGACTTGCCGGTAATGAGATTGAACTAGGCATGATGATACCGACGATCGAATCTCGGGCAAGTAACATACCGATGACAAAGGGAACAACGTATGTTGTTATGCAGTTCGACCGATAAAGATCTTCGTAGAATATGTAGGAGCCAATATGGGCATCCAGGTTCCGCTATTGGTTATTGACCAGAGAGGTGTCTCAATCATGTCTACATAATTCTCGAACCCATATGGTCCGCACGTTTAACGTTCATTGACGATATAGTATTATATGAGTTATGTATGTTGGTGACCACATGTTGTTCGGAGTCCCGGATATGATCACGGACATGACGAGGAACTTCGGAATGGTCCAGAGATAAAGATTGATATATGGGATAATAGTGTTTGGTCTCCGGAAGGGTTCCGGAATTCACCGGAAGGGGTTCCGGATGTTTCCCGAAATGTTTGGGTACGAGAACACTTTATTTGGGCCAAAGAGGAAAGCCCACAAGGTTTTTGGAAAGCGTAAAAGGAAGTTTTGCAGAGTCGAGGGGCCAGACGCCAGGGTCCCTGGCGTCTGGGTCCAGACGCCGGGAACACTGGCGTCTGGCCCTGGAGTCCGAGAACGACTCTTGCCTTTCGGGTGAAACCGACTTTGTGGAGGCTTTTACTCCAAGTTTCGACCCCAAGGCTCAACATATAAATAGAGGGGCAGGGCTAGAATCAAAGACATCAAGAAACACCAAGCCGTGTGCCGGAAACCCCGTCCCCTCTAGTTTATCCTCCGTCATAGTTTCCGTAGTGCTTAGGCGAAGCCCTGCGGAGATTGTTCTTCACCAACACCGTCACCACGCCGTTGTGCTGCCGGAACTCATCTACTACTTCGCCCATCTTGCTGGATCAAGAAGGCGAGGATGTCATCGAGCTAAACATGTGCTGAACGCGGAGGTGCCGTACGTTCGGTACTTGATCGGGGCGGATCGTGAAGGTGTACGACTACATCAACCGCATTGATAAACGCTTCCGCTTAGCGATCTTCAAGGGTATGAAGATACACTCCCCCTCTCGTTGCTATGCATCACATAGATAGATCTTGTGTGATCGTAGGATTTTTTTTTAAATTACCGCGTTCCCCAACACAGGACCCCTTGGAGGGCTGGATGAACAGGACCCTGTGGAGGGAAGGTTGAACAGTAGCTGCTAGAGGGCTAGTTGAACAGTAGCTGCTGGAGGGCTGGATGAACAGTAGCCAGTGGAGGGGTGGTTGAACAGGACACCATGGAGAGGGCTGGTTGAACAGTAGCCGGTGGAGGAGCGGTAGAGGCAGCATGAACAGGAGCCCATGGATGAACAGTCGCAGGTGGAGGCTTGAGGAGGTCGACGATGGATGAACACTAGCCCGTAGAGGCTGGAGGAGGTCGACGGTGGATATGAACAGGACCCCCGCTTCAACCGTAGCGCTCCGACACAAGTCTGTTTCCTCCATTTTGCAGTATGCCACACCCCTCCCGATACTCTGTTTCGACCATAGGAGTCCAACAGAAGTCCGTTTCCTTAGTTTTGCGGTATGCCAGACACCTCCCGATGAACAGGATCCCATTTCGGCCGTGGCCGGTCGAACACAAGGCCGTTTCCTCCGTTCTATGGTACGCCACGCCTCATTTCCATCGGCTATTCCGTCCAAGCCGGTTGGCTCTCGATGAACAACACGCGTTTCGTTGCCTCACGATGAACATGACGCATTCTGTTGCCTCCCCATGAACACGATGATGACGCAATTTCTACATTCTGACTGAGCTATGTACACGAGCCCTGGCCGTACGTATGCGTGAGTAGGCATTCGAGATCCCGCCTGTATGTACGTACGTGATCATATTTACTTTCTTGCACCCTGGCCGCTGTACGTACGTGTACATGCCACGTGCACGCCTCTACTACAACACATGCGCGCCTCTACTACCACACGTGCCCTTCCTTCCTTGCATGGACATGGTTCATCGCTGCAGCCTGCAGACAGACCGATCGACCAGTATGTATGTACACGTTCGTGACCAGAATGACAACGCTACATATGCTTCGACCAGGTGGGTCCCAACTGTCAGGCACTTCCTTTTGTGCGAAGATGTAGCTGGTGGGTCCCAGCAATCAGGGGGGGTCATTTTTTTGCCCGTAATATGGACGCACTTCCTTGCGTGCAAAGATGTAGCTGGTGGGTCCCAGCAGTCAGGGGGAGAAAACATTATTTTTCAGGGTAAAAAGGATGCAGTTGCATGCATGCATCCATGGGCGTGGTGTGTCCCCACTGTCAGCCTCTCACGTACAGTCATCTTCCAATGACTCTTGGTTGTTGACCATGTTGACCACACCGTGCCAAGCGCACCAAGGCCGGTAGATGACAGCGAGGCCCCAGACTAGAACAACCCGAAGATGGGGAAGACGCGGCAGTGGAGTCGCAGATGGAGAGGAGTGGGAAACTTGACTGGTTCGGGTGCGCGGCAAGACTGCCACCCACAAGAGATAGGAGCAAGAACAGAGGTTGAAGAAGGAGCACGACTGTTGCATTAACATCCAACAATCCAGCTGCTAGAGTCATTTGTTGATTAAGTTGACAAAGCCCCGTGTACATGTCCGCTTAGTAGGCCCACAAGTCAACCACCAAATCTGACGGTCCCAGCTGTCAATGGTATGAATAAATTTTTTCAGTTTAATAAGGAGGAACTTTCCTTGCGTGCGACCATGGACCTCGTGGGTCCCAGCTGTCAGGCTCTCCATGTAGAGTCCTCTTCCGATGACACTCGTTTGTTGACCACCCTACATTGAGTGCAGCAAGGCGGTGGACGATGGCGAGGCCCCGGATGGGAATGACTTGAAGATGGGAAGACGCGGCAGTGGAGTCGCAGATTGAGAGGAGGAGAAGGGTTATAACTGGTTCTGGTGTGGCGTGGGGCTGCAGTCGGTTCAAAGTAACAGGAGGTGTGGAGGGGTGGAGGGATAGCCTAGCCGGTGGTGGGGTAGCGCTTCGCAGTGATGCGTGCTAAGCAGAGCCGATAGCCGCCGGAGGCTGGACCAGGCGGTCCCGGCGACGCTGGAGGAAGAAGACAAGAGATTCAAGGTGCATGCCGGCTGTTGGATATAAATCCAATGGTTGTGGATGTCATGATTATTTGTTGACCAAGTTGACAACACCCTGCATAGGCTCATATTGGCCCACATGTCAGCCTGCAAAAATGTGGCATATATTTAACCCATCTTTTCTAGAATGTACAGTCCATTTGCTAGGCTGGGTGAACAAATAATTTCGCGTCAATGCGGCCCATTTATATTTTCTATGAAATCCCAGCCCATTTGCACTTTCTTGAAATACACAAATTAGGAGGGCTCATTCTATATATAATGTTAGGTTAGAAGGAGCAATTAATATCAAAAAAATAAACTAGAGTGACACATTTTTTATATATAAAATTAACAAATTAGCGAGTTATTGCTCAAAATAAAAATGTGCGCGTTGCTATTACATTGGTCCTTAAAATCTTCGCAAGCTTTTGTACGCAATCACTAGGATTTTCCTTGCCTGTGAGTCAAAAATAACCAGGATTTTCCTTGCCAACTTCTGTTAAACATTTACTTTTATAAGTTAATAACACGTGGGATGTTTTTATAATGTACATATAAGTCTCTATAAAATATAGGATAATAGTAATAATATAAATATATATAATGTGGTTAGAAGGGAAAACATAAATTGGACACATCATTATTATTCTTATATATAGATAAATAGAAGAGAGATCTGCGTATTATTAAAAAAATACATTGGGCTGCCGACCTTTAAGAAAAAGCCCATAGGCCGATATGGACCTCAAAAAATAAGTTGAAACCATTGTCTCCGTATGTGTCTGCTACGCATGTTAAAAAACAAAACCTAGGCCTAGCTGATACTTGTTCGCCCTCTGGTAAAAAATGATACCAGCTAGATCTCCGAGCAAACTGGATTAAAGAGGGGGCCGGCGGCGCGACTGAAGAAGCACATCAGGAGCGATTTTTTCTTCTTCAGTGGATGGCTCTCAATGGCATTTTTTCCTTGCCTCTGCACCATACAACTTGTATTTTTAGCCTCCCAGTCCGTGGTGGACCAGCAGCCCATTTGCTGGGCGGGCCAACCTACAGAAACTAGCTCTCGATTTTTCATCAAGCCCCCAAAACAACGCAGTACTAAGTTTGTTTTGAGGCCGAAAATATTATGGTAGGGGTTGAGTCGGGGAGGGGGAAGACAGAGCAAAAAGATTAAAAAGAGCTAATGCGCCGTTGCAGTTCGCTACCATACGTGCCGATAACCAAAAGGCACAAGTTGGGACCAAAGACTGGACTGTGTTTTTCTGGGCTATGCGCCAAGCAATATTTTTGGCGTTCACTCTCCTAATACTTGGAGTTTAAAAACTGGTTGACGTCGGTTGATACTCGAATGAATATAGGCACTTCTTCTTGTCAACATCGATGCTTGTCTAAGTGAACTTTGGAGTACATAGAAGCAGCATAAGTATCTGTCCATCTGATCTTTTTGTGCAGTTCTACCGAAATCACCCAATGTAATGATTTGCCTGCGAGTTCAAGCTCCAAGTTACTCCTTTATAAAATCGGCAAACAGTAGCACAATACCAAATTACCAATACATATGACAAGCACAATAATCAGGATAAAGACCAGTACCAACCTGTGTGAGGTAGCATATCAATTAATATTTCCTTTGACTAGAGGCCAAGATAAGCGAAGCGACTGGCAGCAAAGGAAGGAAGGAAGCCCAGATTAGCGACTGGCAGGAAAGGAAGGAAGTTGTCGAGGCAATGAAGCACCCAAAGTTTTTGTGCAGTTCTACCAAAATCGAGCACCCCTGTTGGCACATATGTTGAGAGAGTGAGATTACTGTAATAGTGGGACTAGTTGATGAAACATACACTAACAAATAGAAGCACCCTCATTATCTTAATGGGTAAAGTTAGCAACATAGTAATCTTGCTTAAAGAGGGGTATTAGTTTATTTAATCAGTGCCAATTAGCTCAACACTCAAAGCATTGGCATGTATCATAGGTTGTAAAACTTTAACGTGCAAAGATAAAGGAGTTTCTCATGACAGTAGCATGATACAAAAATAGAGATGACAGGAAACTAATATGGATGAAGGCCTTAGGCCGGTACCAACCTGAGGAAAAAAGCTTATTCATGTAGTCCCATAAGAGATGATAAAGCACTCACTAGAATCATTCAATAGTATATATTTTTGTGCACTTAAAATGTATGGTTGAAATCACTCTTGTTTACCAGTGCTGAGACTATATCGAAAGATTATCAAGGACTTCCAGCAGAGTTAAAGCACTGGTTGGGATACAGTTCATTGTATTGTCTTGTGTAGTTCCACTAAAATGTATGATTGGCACAACATGATCCCTATTTGCACAAGTAGGAACAAGGTGAAACCTTCATTAGCTTAGTGAGAAAGGAAAGAAAGACATTAGCATATTACTCGAGCAGTAGCATCAAATTCATGATGGACAATACGCAAAACATTGCCTCATTGAACCAATGGCAATAAATTGACATGCAAAACAATAGCACTATTATATCATGACACTAATAATATTCCCTCCCTGCTCCACCACATGATTCACCTCCATAAAAAAACATGTACATGATTCAACATAGGGTGCTACCAAAGATTTGTTTAACTCCGACAGGAAAATTAGGCAGCAACAAATTAGTGGTACTTGAGTACTCCTAATTAATTAAGTCACCTTATAGGACAGACAACAGAAGTGGAAGGGCTCCCTGGAGGATCGTCTCACATGTAAGGTAGACGTTGCCGGAGCCCTTGAACGGCCTCGACTGAGGCCTCTGGCTTCAGCAAGATCACCTTGGCATTGTTTATTATTCTTCTTCTTCCTCCTCTTCATGCTCTATTTATATTTCTCCTCACCAGTTGGTGAAACCAAGTACATGATTGGCCTTCTATTTCAGAATTGGTTTTGTCAGTGAGGGAGTACAAGTGTACTAGTAAAAAATAGCAATATTTTCTCATGGCTGTCGCAAAATAGAGATGAACACATGCATTATCATTCTTACCTAAAGGAAGGTTATGGTGACAATATGGATGATGAGGATTGGAACGCAGATCTCCCTTTGTGCAGTTCCACCGAAATGAACCAACTGTTCCATTCTGACATTCCAGTTAAACAACACAAAAGTCATTCTTTTAAGAAGTGTTTTGTGTAGTGCAACAAAAGGTCACAACAGCAACCAGGTGAAATGGATATCCCTGTTTGCACAAAAAGCTACAGAGGAAACAGTCAGAGTCTCAAACAATTACAGGCAAAAACATTTGGCTAAACTTGTCATGGCTTATAACGGTGGCATGGCTTCATGTTATTGGGGGCATTAGATTAAGAACAGCTAAATGTATAAGGGCATGGGGCAGTGGGTGCACCAGCAGTCGAGCACCATGTATCTAAACAGGGGCATAAAGTGGTGATTCATAGTTTGTTGCCCCGAGAAAAAAACATCCAAGAAACATATCTGGGTTGGTCCCATTTTTGTTCGCTCTAGCCACCTGCTCCTATGTGTGGATAGCAAATCTAGTCCTGGTCATACCACTGTGTACAGCGTTACCCCTATATTTCCCTTTTCGACCAAGAGGCCGGTTGGATGACCAGTCTATACTACTTCCACCCCCTTGGCTTCCTGTTTGTACCAAGTCCGATGTACATACTAAATTCCCCCACCCCCACTTTATTTCTTGTTTGAACCAAGTACAAGATTTGACTCCTGAAGTAGCTTTACCTATAACAATAGAAGTAAAAAAATAGGTGACGTTGGACCATCCAATCGAGAGGTGTTGAAAGGTAGAACACACATGCAGCAACGTGGCGAACTGGGGAAGTAGAGCTAAGGAGGTTTGGAAGGAAGATATACCTGAAGGTCGTCGGGATGTGGATAGGTGGGCGGTAGGAGGCCGGATCCGCCCAGAGTAGGGCAACAATGAAGGGATCAAAGGACCTCCCGTGCCGGCGCACAGCAAGAGATAAAGGTGCAGCCGGCAGTGGGCCTCCTCCCACGCTGTTGACGACGACCTAAACACTGCCCCTCCTCCCCTTCACCGGCGGAGGGGGATACGTCCGGACCTGTAACCAGTGGTGAGGACAGAAAGACAATGTTTTTTGAAGGGAGAAAGACAGTGTTACCACCGCTATCTTGTTTAGATCTGGAGAGGATGAGAGGGTGTGAATAGACCAACCCTAGCAAGCAAGGGCGGAGGCTCCGACCTATATATACGTAGTGGGGTAGTTTTCCTTTTTCACTCCATCGAAACAATCGTTTAAAATTCTGTACGTGCCAGGTCGCCATTTTTTTACTTGATGATTGTTTTTTAAGATAGCTACCCGCTTATTCCAAGTGGTGTTACGGTGTGCTAGGTCGCACTTTGTATCATTCAAGTCTGGTACAAGACCCTCCATTAAATGAACAACCACCCCCTCGTAAAAGTTGTGAACAAGCCCACGGCTAAAATTATCAGAAACATGGGCTGCCCCAGCATGTATTATTATTTATATTTTCTACTCCCTCCGTTCCTAAATATAAGTCTTTATAGACATTTCAAATGGACTACAACATACAGATGTATGTAGACACATTTTAAAGTATGGATTCATTCATTTTGCTCCATATGTAGTCACTTGTTAGAATATCTAAAAAAGACTTATATTTGGGAACAGAGGGAGTATGTGGGAGTATCCTCAAAACAAAATGTGAGAGTACAATATTTATTGGGCCCCTTTGTAATTGGTGCTTAATTTTGACCAAAGATTTAACTAACAAAATGTTAGTGCATGTTAACAAAAATTATATCGTTCGATTCGTATTTGAACATAGTTTTCAATGATGTAGGGGTTGTTTGGTTTCCAACCACATATTGCCACACTTTGCCACACCTCACCTTAGGCAAATTTGACCAAGTTTGGTGGGTGTTTGTTTCTAGCCACACCTCACCTTAGGCAAATTTGACCAAGTTAGGTGGGTGTTTGGTTCTAGCCACACCTAAGACAAGATTTTTTTTATTAGCAGTGAACCCCACATGTCATAGACACAAAAAGTGTGGCAAGATACCCTTAGGCAAGCCAAACTGTGTCTAACAATTTGAGCACAAGTTAGGCAAGTGTGGCAAGTGTGGAAAACATAATGTGGCAACATAAGACAAACATAGTCACAATCCAAACAGCCCCGTAGTTTTTTGTGACCTGCATGAACATTTGGTTAGTTGGGCTGTTTGCATTGTGACTATCTTTGCCATATATTGCCACAAGATTTTTGCCACACTTGCCACACTTGCCTTAGTTGAGTTGCTCAAATTTTTAGCCACACTTTGGCTTGCCTAAGGGAATCTTGCCACACTTTTTATGTCTATGATATGTGGGGCTCACTGCTCATAAAAAAATCCTTGCCTTAGGTGTGGCTAGAACCAAACACCTACCTAAACTTTGCCAAACTTTCCTAAGGTTAGGTGTGGCAAAGTGTGGCAAGGTGTGTCTAGGAACCAAACAACCCCTTAAAATAGTAAAAATTTGGTAAGGTGAATCAAATCAACACATGAAAGTATCAAAAGGAATGTCACGGCATGCATGCATGCGTTGTACTCCCTCCATTTCCAAATATAAGTCTTTTTAGAGATTGCAACAAGTGACTACATACGAAGCAAAATGAGCGAATCTACACTCTAAAATATGTCTACATACATCCGTATATTGTAGTCCATTTGAAATGTCTAAAAAGACTTATATTTAGGAACGGAGGGAGTAACTAATGCATCGGTAAACGCAAATTATTGAAATATATTGAGTGCAGTGCTTTGATGTGTAGCGTCAACTCGTACAAGACTGAGAAGTTTAATTACTACAACACCCTCCCCCTCGTGTACTGAGCTCCGGTGCCTTAACTGCACCTGCCTTTGGTTGCATGATAGAGGTGGGCCACCCACCTGTTGGGCCCACCTATCATAGACGCAAAGGCAGGAGCAGTAAGTCAATGAAGCTGCGTCCCTCCCTCACGCATGAGCGTGGTGGCTGGCAGGATTATGAGAAGCTTTTGCTACACACTCTCCCTCCCACACGCGGTGGACATGCAGCAGTTCAATCGGTGTCAAAGGGCCAGAAGCATACTCCCTCCGTCCTTGAAAGAGTGTACTTCCAACTTTGTTGGAGGGTCAAAATATCTCAAAGTTTGACCGAGTTTGTGCAAATATATGTCAATGCTTATGAAACCAAATAGGTATATGACAAAAAATATTTTATCATGAATCTAATGCTACTAATTTGATGGCATAAATGTTGGTCTATTATTGTATAAATACGGTCAAACATAAAAAACTTTGACTTTCCGACAAAGTTCGAAGTACACTCTTTCAAGGACGGAGGGAGTACTGTGGTACTCCTCCACTACAGTAGTACTCCATGATTGTTCAACTTCCCGAAGAGGCGAGGAGCCAAGCACTGCACGGACGCTCGTGTGGCAGTTTCATGTGTAGAGTAGTCTTGGATAGCATGTACCATGCCTGTAAGCTTAAAATCATTGGGGTCGGCTCCATGCTATGAGGCTGTCTTGAAGTTTTTTTGATTAAAATAATCTTCTGGCGCTACCTGTCATCCTGGTGATTGTAGTTTGCACTCTCATCTAGTCAAGACAGGAATATACATTTTAACTTGTGGTGGGGTAAATGTTCGAGGTTGCAGAAAATATTGTACACTGCGGGTCTTTCAGTAAAGTTTAGAGGCAAGCATGTGGGGCCGGTGCTATGATGTGTCACATCAACTCGTACACCGAGGAGAAGCTTGATTTTACTACTACATGCCTTCTTCCTTGCCCATGCGCACGGTGGCTATCCCTCCCGCACACGGTGGACGGACATGCAGTAGTGGATTTGATACTGTAGAAGTAGTAGTTACATCATTGTTCGTCTTCTCGAAGAGGCGAAGAGCCAAGCGCAACCCGATTGTGGTAGTTGTGAACGGTCGCGTGGCAGTCTTTATGTAGGGGTGGGATGTGGTGAGGTGCCTTGGAGCACGCATATAGCCAGGCTCTTGCATGAGACAAAATTGCTATTTGAGCCCGCTATTGTTGTACTAGTACTTGCTAGTATAGCCATGTAAACCGGAAAGGAGTATTTGCCTTTCTAGAGATTTCAGCAAGTGACTAGACTACACCGCATGCAGTACTCCATCCCTTCCGTTTTATAGGGCTCAAATCTCAAATCTCATCAACCAAGGCATTTTGTGATTGGAAGAATGTATCTCGTACTTTACAAAACTACCCTAATTAAAGTCATGCATTAATTACGTAGTTCTCTCATTTTCCTCTCTGCTTTGGTCGTGGTGCACAATATTGAGCACTCCTATATGACTAGACACTCTATCTCCATGCGGGACATCAAAGCATCCGGGCCCATGTGCCATCCACCAAATCACAACAAGGTGCTACAATCGAGACTCATCGGTCACCCGGTGTGGCCGTCATGACCTATCATATCACAAAACCCACACCTTTACTAGCAGTGGTAAAGTGGCCTCGAAGTGGGACTGGCGAAGCTACCATCATTTCACTGGGAACACTCATTGAAGCCCTTTCTCCCCTTTCTTGAAGAAAATCTGACTCCAGGCTACTCACTTCTGCCATTTTTCTTCTGTACCGACGAAGGAAAGGTGGGCGAAACAATGATGCTGCTATATTTTCATTCCAAGAATCTTCTTTTTGCGAAGCATCGACCGATTCTCATAGCCTATTCTTTTCCCGTTTTCATTGCGATTGTGGTTTCCTTTCGATTGCTTTTTGTTTGTCAGTTCATTGATGGATCCTGAAGCACTAGGCAAAGAGTTGCCAGTGGACAACCCACTGGAGATAGCGATCTCTAGGAAGTGAGCACTGACCAATGAGTTCACCATGTTGGCGGGCCAAACCATGGAGACGAAGAACTCCAAGAAACAAGCACTGGCCAAAGAGTTGACAACATTGGCGGACGAACTCCTCAAATAAAGTTGGAAGAACAGCAAGGGCCCCACCGTGCCTACCCCAGAAACTCTAATGGCCACCTGTGCAAGGCTCAAGGCCGAGTTTGAGGAGACAGTCACCATTGAGAAGCAGTATTCCCCTAACAAGGTGATGTCCCCCATCGAGGACAAGGAGATGGCTCCCGGAGGGATGGGATCCCCCGGTGAGCTGCACAAGGTAAAAAATGCTGGCTTACCGTAGTTGTGGTTTTTGATTATTTGCAATTTGCTTGCTAATATGTTAGGGTTGTGAAGGTGCCAGTGGACGTCCTTGATGATTCTGATGTCGCGGCCCATCCTATGGACAACGCCCCAGAGATTGTTATCGATGTCGCGGTCCGTCCTGTTGACATCTCCCTGGAGATCAATTCCGATGCGGCTGTCCATCCTATGGACATCGCCCCAGAGATCGATTCCGATGTCGCGGTCATCGCACCAGAGACCATTCCCATGCCGATGTCCGTGCTGCGGTCATTGCCCGGGAGATCGATGAAAAGAAATAGTTGGTCGCGCTAATCCTTCAGGGTAGTTTGCATTGCCCTGTGTTTAATTACCAGAACGATGCGTGTTATCAAACCATCTTAGGGCTAGTGCACTGTCTTGTGTGGGCGGTACTTTCTACTTTTGTTTGATAGTGAATCATGTGATCCCTCTCCGAGTTATGGAAACAGATGTATCCTCACCAACTTTTGATATAATATATGGCATGCTTAGATGTAAGTTTGAACTGTTTATCATATCAGTAGGGCTTGTTTGATGATTCTTGATGTTAGTAAGCTAGCTACTATGCAAGCTATAGTACTTGCAAAACACTCACCGAGGAGAAACGTTGGGGCTGATGAGCTCGTGGTACGCTTATACTTATCCGTCGTTGATCGACCAATAGCCCAAGCTCCTAAAATTGTAGGCTTAGCCATCGATCAGACAATAGTCGACACGGATACATTCAGGCCTCATTTGGTTCATAGGGTAGAAAAATAGTAACAAAAGTACAGAGACGTACAACACAAAATCATAGAAGTACAGTGACGTACTCCCTCCGTTCCAAAATAGATGACTCAACTTTGTACTACTAACTTTGAAATGGAGGGAGTACAAATCCTAGGCGGGCTAGTTTGGTCTAGTGGGTTTCAGTGATATGACGTGGTACAGTGCCGTCTAGTCTTCGCGTGTGGTAGCAGTATTGCGGGTACAGTAAGTTTTCTTGAAGAAGCGGAATTCAACAAAGTCATGATGGTTCCTTCGTCCGACGAACTTATAGTGGGAAAGGTTGGGCCTGCGCTATGATCAGGGTGGACCAGGATAATTTTGTGCATGGCAGGTGGTCCAAGATGGCCGACATCCCACATGTCGGTGAATGAAAGTATTCTTTCCGATATAGAGGACGAGCAACGAGTATTCATTGTTTATTTTTGATGAAAGCTATTGTCTCCATTGTTACGACAGAGGAGTGTGAAACATGGCAGCCCGGTGAACTTGGCATGTGCACCACTCCCACCTTCCTCATGTAATACTACCATAGTGTTGACTATAAGGTTGGCTATAAGGTTACAACTTTTTCTCACTTTCTCTCTATCAATTTCCTCTCAAATGTTTTTTCCCTTTATTTTTTAGACACAATTTTTTATGCCTCTTTTTTTAGAATTAGTTTTTTTATACCTAGGAGCACGTGTAGAGACAGGCTCTTGCAGAGCCCACTCCTTGACTTTGTCAATGCCTCTCTCTCTTCCACATAAGCGGGCTTAGAGCCCAGTATTTTATTGGTACTACTTGCTATGAATGCGGGTAGCTGGTGTTTGAGGGGGAGTGTGCGCTGAGAGGTGGGGGGTTCTGGTAGGCCAGGGCGGTAAGAAGCGGGCATGGAAGCGGTCCAGACTCCCGCGTGGCCCACCTCACATTATCACCATATATTTCTTGGAGTCCGTGTGCGGCGGGTGAGCGATCTCTTCTTCCTCCCCCGTCTCTCCCTTCTTAGCCGGCGCCTGCCAAGCGATTAGATTTCGGCGATCGACGGTTTATTCAATTGCAGTCCCACATGTCAGTGAAATTACAAGACAACACGTGTCCCCTCTGGTGAGCGGTGTGCAAGCCAGACTATCGGGGGTCCGACGCGTACGGGTCGTAAGTGTGCCGCCTTTTCCTTTTGAACTTGCAAAGCGTAACATTTTCGTGCGATCGATCGATAGAAATCCAGAACAAAATGACGAGGGCGGTGCTTTCCCACATGTTAGGAGCGCTGGTTTGAGTGATATGACGTGCTACAGTGCCGCCCACTTCCTCCATTTTATGTAAGCAGGAGTTTACACTCTTACGTGGGAGGAGTGCGAAACACGACGGATCTGATTTCAATCGAGGGATAACTGTTCCCTGCCAAATAATGGAGCACTTATAGCAATTATAGCATGATAGTTAGGGCATCTCCAGTGCTGGCCCACAAATTTACACCGACATATGTCCGAGGACACTAATTGATGCCATCTAATGCTTCCCGCATACCTTTCGACAACTATATGAACTAACTAGATGAAATTCGTGCAAACAAAGCAAATTTCAAATTAACCGGATGAAATTCATTACATTTTGAAAACTTTTCCTACAAACTGGACAAAATTCGTTACATATTTTGCACAAACCATACTATAACCTACTGTAAACCTAATCTAAACGATCGTCGGTGCCCGACCACCATGTCCGGCCATGAACCCGAGAAAGTCGGCCATTTCCTTTGCCTCCTCCTCATCCGCCTCGATAACCTCCTCCTCTAGAGCACAAGGTTCTAAATATTTCCGCCTCCACGTCGCTGTCAAGCGGCTAATCGGCCGCCGGTGTTTATCCCACCAAGCTTGGCATCGACTGAGTGGAGGAGTGGTGGCCTTCCTGGGACCAGAGCAGCGGTGACCTACCATGTACTACTCTTCCTCGCTGCTGGCTGCGCCCGCGCACGCGCGCCGGCTTCGTGGCCATGGCAGCAGAGGGTGGTCGGGGCGGAGCCAGCGATCTCCTTCGTCTGCTCCTGCGACAGTACATCCAAGAGAGCTTTGGAGCGCGCCCGGAGCAGGGCCGTCGATGTCCTTCGTCTACTCCTGTGACAGTATGTCGAAGAGAGCTTTGGAGTGCCAGGAGGCCATGGCTGGAGTGGTGCCAACAGAAGGAAGGGACCGAAGGAGAATGAGTGTGGGTCTTTGGCTATGGCTGGGAGCTGGGACTCAAGTTAATATAGAGAGCGAATGGCAATGAGCCGCGGCAGACGGATGGACGGCTGGCACCAGAGTAGGTTCGTCGGGCGTGAATGCGGACGCTGCTTCAGTGACTTAACTGCAGGTGCGTTGGGTCACTGGCATGTGGGCCCAACGGGCATCTGACATGTGACACACCAACTGCACCTGCAGTTAAGTCTGGTGAATGCGGCATTGACGTTCTGGAGAGACGGTGACCGTTTCAGGCGGGAAGCGCACGCTAGCAATGGAAGGGGTTTCGGTAGGCCAGGGCAGTCAGACGGTAGCGTGGTGGTAAAATGTGAACTCACGGATGACGAGCCTTTGAAGCCTATGGGGCACGTATTGACAACTAGGCATCCATGCAACCGCTCTTGTTGCCAGCTAGCCTTCGACGACCACCATTAGACACCACACAACCATGCATAACTTACGAATAATGGACGAACCGATCAGACACACACTCGTGTGCAGTGGAAATACGATCGGTCGCTCACGATAGTACATACTCCATACCATAGTACCCTCTCTAGCTAGGCCGTTTTATAGATTGTCGTTGTGATGGACTATATACATGAGCAAGGCGCGGTGTCCCGAGTATGACCATTGGTGCTGAGCTAGGTGAATACATGCTCGGCATTCGCGGAGGCCTCCATCATAGGTCTAAACCGTAATGTCAGGAACCGCCGGGGCGCGCAGGTAACGGGCTCGCCATTTGCGTTACGCCATGAGCAGGACTTTGATTGAGCAGGCGACGTGCATGCATTAGCATGGTTTGACAGCGTGAGCGTCAATGTCTGCATGCGTACATGCTACTTGCCTCTATGGACGGTGTGCGCTAATGTGTGCATCACGTATAATATAAAAAATATGTTTGTGCATTTAACACAAAGTAATTCATTTTCATTTGGTTGACGAGTGTGCGTTGCAGCGATGAGTCTGTGGTTTGATTCCTCACATATGCATAATTTTGGTTCTTATTTCTTTCTCCACTGACAGGTAGGCCCGCATAGATACATAGATAAAGAACACGAGTTGATGAGGCGCATGCCGACTGTTTGACTAGTCAACCAGACTCATGAGGAGCTATACGCTGAGCCAGTGACCGTATAATCACCATATCTCGTATACAATGATCAAAGTGATCTATCAAGACAAGTTCAATGACCGCCAATGCATTTTACTCGGTAATAAATGACCAGGATTGAAGGGGAATCCAAATTTCCTTCGTCTTTGTACTTGAGCTCTTGACAATCCAATGCACTATATGGTTATCTAACCACTCCACCCCAGAGCTCTCACCAAGCGTTGTTCATGCCACCGCGCCGCACACTAACTAGTAAGGAAGGGATGGCATCCCGCCGCGCCGAGTTCCTCGCCGCCCATGACCGCACACAAAATTGTAGGTAAGCGATGGCATCCCGCTGAGCCGAGTTCATCGCCGCTCGTGACCTCACAACTACGTGGGCGAAATTTGAAGTTGGCAAGGCCGAATGGGCGATCGAGCGAGGCCAAAGCCACACAGAGGGAACGGAAAAGTCAGAAAGCACTCATGAAAAGAGAGGCCCGCTGCCGCAAGAAAGAAGAGGATGCACGCACTGCTGCGGAGAGGTCGGCGGAGATCCAAGCACGGTGGGGTGTTGCTGATAAAGCCGGGAAGGAGAACGATGGCGTCTAGCCATCATGTGAGAAGTAGTAATACTAGCAGTTAGTGTGTGTGTGTCTGTGTCTGAGTACGAGCATGTACTAGTACTACTAGTTACTACTGTAGTTTTTAGAGCAAATTACCAGTATGTTAGCCTAGACTCAATGGAAAAATTCCTATCATATGCATCAAATGGCATCTTTGTCTCTATAGGAATTGAGATGCATGTCATCTCACTTCCTATGATTTTCATATTCCTATAAAATTCCTATCCTATGAACGAAAGGAGGCCTCTGCTGGAGTAACTACTGTAGCTAGCAGTACTGCTAGTACAGTAGTTTTCTTCAAGAAGCGGAATTCAACAAAGTCATGATGGTTCCTTTGTCCGAGCAACTTCATAGTGGGAAAGGTTGGGCCTGTGATTTGACGGCTCATTAGTCATTATTAGTGCGGCGCGACGACCGGGGTGACTCTTCTTTGGAGTTCTGTGTGCATGGCAAGCAGACTAGGATGGTCGATGTCCCACATGTTGGCGAACGGAAGTATTCCTTCCGATATCGAGGACCAAGGAAACCTTGTGGCATAGTATCACTGCTGATTTATATTTATTTTTTATTTTTGATGAATGCTAGCGTTTCAACTCTTACGACGAAGGAGTGCCAAACACGACACGTGTTGGATGTCCCACACGTCAGCAAAAGGAGTGGGACATGAACAACATGGTAGAGCGTCTCCACTTCTTCCACTTCTGGGTCGGAGACCACATGTAGTAGTACTAGTGGTATGAACGATACAAAGTGTGACCCAGTGAGAAAGACACGTCTAGTTGGAAGGTCTCAGGGCATACACGTAAACAAATATAAAACCTAATATGTGCTTCCAATTAATATAGTAGTAGTAGAGTACTTAGGCACGTACTCCATAACATCACTGTGCATTGCACGTACAACATTTAGTGGTACGTAGTAAGAGACAAATGCCTATATGCCATGCATGTTCATACTATTTGTGCCTTTCTACTTCACTTACCGCGCTGCATTACTCAGGTTCGTACGTCCACTCCTGGGTACATGTCTGTCTCGTAGTACTAGTCCCACGTGTTCTTCATAGATGGAATGATCCATATCATCGTAGTTAGTGTGGCTCCCCACGATGGAGACTCATCCAAACTATGGTCAGCCTCGACGCGGAGCAGTCGCGTGCACCGGGAAGCGGTGCTCTCTCGGCCGTCGCGCTGCGTCAAAGCCGGTGCCAGTGAGAGGTTGCCTCCGCTCTGGCCGGGCATTAATGCAGCACTGACGCTCCAAGGAGATGTTGATCATTTCACGTGGGAAGCGCGCCCTGGCAAGGGAGTATTGGTTTTGAACCTTTTCAGGTGTAGTACTGGTAGTTTGCAAAACTACTCAATTATTGCACTCAGTCTCCTAAGAAATTGTGGTAAAAAATGTTACTCTACAACCCGCTTCCCTTCTCCTTCCTCTTCTACCACCCGCGCATGTCTGCAGGAAGCGACCGGTCAACCCTTATATAGGAGTGCTAACACAAAAAGATGCATGCATGACCACTAAAATTTCCAGATTAAAGCGCCGCTCTAGCGGGAGTATGGCGTATGTTGTTACCTTCGGCCGGGCCATGGCTACCGGGCGACGGCGACCAGAGAAGAGGTGGCGGGAGGGGAATGAATGCTGCTACTATTTGGGTTTGCCGTTTGGCATAAATAAATGCGCACCATCACGTGTACCTGTGGGCGCACAAACTGTAACATACGTGTCTACTTAAGTGGGCGTCATGTAAATGGTGTGTGTGTGAGATTCTGAGAGACAGAGTGCGTGTGTGCGACTCTACTCTTCGGACATGTACTCAACCTTTTGCATCGGGATATAAGTATAATGATATTACACTTTAGGTAGTGATTTACGTGGCCATGTTAACGTGGTTGTGTAAAAAATGTCACTTCCTGCTCTTACAAGCAAGATGCTCATGCATTGCACGGAACATCAATATGCATTTTTTTCACAAAACACCTATTGTGATTTACCCATGCAGGAGTAATCCCATGTGTAAAAACTAATGATATCTCGAGAATTTTATCGGAAAACTGGTATCAAGGTGAGAAGGAGTGGAGCGTGGTGGTGAATGGTGGTCGGACTGGGCGGAGGAATGGGGATGGACAACACCGGCAGGTGGCAGCGGCCACCATGCTAGATTGTTCCAGAGACTTACTTTGTTAATTGCTCAGCAATGAGGTTGTGGGAGATAAGGATGTGGAGAGAGGTGCGGGTATCTTTTATAAAATTATCATAGTTTGCTTTCTATCCGTCAGATATAGATCGAACGGTCTATATTACAAGATGGCAGGCACACCATCATCACCAACTCGGTTTTTTATAAGAGTAGAGATGATAAGTTTGCTAACTACTAAAGTAAAGTGGAATTTGTCCATGTTATACAAGTAAATTAAGGCGATTGTTTATCATACGGGTAAGGTTGGACGAAGGGTGGTAGGAACAAATGCTCCGCCTAGAGCATGTGTGTGTGAGATGGAGTCTTAGTGTGTGGGGGTGGGTGGGTGCGTGTGCATGTGTGTGTGTGTGGGTGGGTGCGTGTGTGTGTCTGTGTGTGTGAGTGTGTGTGTGTGTGTGTGTGTGTGTGTGTGTGACACGGGGTCCTCGGTGGCGGATGTGATTTAAGTGTGCGTGGCTTCATCATAGAGAGGTGATGTGTATGGCAGAGGCCACCAATGGTGGGGTGCGAGAGAGAAAAGGCTCGTAGAGAGGGAAGAGAAGGTTTGGGTGCGTGAGAGGAGTCGACATCGAGAGAACGTGTTTGTTAGAGAGACACCAAGGAAGACTACTATATATCGATGGTGCATGTAGGCGGGAATTAAACGAAGGGATGGTCTTGGTTTTTGGGATATAGGGGAAGAGTGAGAGGGGGGGTAGCTAGAAGGAGATTGTTAAATGTGAGTGTGTGTTTTACCCGTCCAGGCAGAAGTTATGTGCACACAAGAAGAGAACGATTCGATGTGGCGTTAGGGTTTAGGGTAATTAACAACGTATGGAGACATAGAGACCTTGAACGTAAATGTGTGAGAGGTATACATGTATACGTGGGATGTGTGTATGCGCGCGCGCATGATCGAGATAAAAGAAAGAAGACATAAGTCATAAGATCAACGACATGGGAGAGACGGATCGGTATGATAATATGCATGCATGTGAGAGTGCAGGGAAGAAGGCCCGACAATTGAGCATGTGTTTTTGTCTTTAAGAGATAGTGGCGTGGGCTGGAGCATGCATCTATGGCGAGCAGAGGGAGTGAGACACAACGATTGTGCAAAAGAGATCAACCTATAAATGCATGTATGGAGAGACATATATAGTGTGGGTGATAGGAAGCAAGAGTGTGTGTGCGAGAAAGAAATGTTGACGGAGAAACTACAGATAGATACAAAGATGGAGATGCTAGCTAGAGGGACATCGGCTAGTTTGGGTGTTGGAGATGACCGTCGGGTGGTTCAGAGGGTTAAGTTATGTGTGTGTGAGAAAGATAAAAAGAGGGCACTTGACTACATGTAGAGAGAAACATATGTAGTGTGCGTGATAGGAAGCAAGAGTGAGGGCGAGAAAGAAGGTTGATGGAGAAACAGATAAATAGAAAGATAAAGATGCTAGCTAGTGTGCGTTAGAGATAGGAGTCGAGTGGATCAGAAGGTTGAGTTATGTGTGTGGATGTGAGAGAGATAGAGAGAGGGTGCATGCATGTGAGTCACACACAAATAAATATCAGAGAGAAATGAGATCCCGAGAGATGGAGTTTTGTGTCTGCGAGAGATAAAGATATTTCACAACGAGAGTGATAGCTAAAGAGATATATGAGGGAACACAAGATATCTCTAGGGAGAGAGAGTGTGTGTGAGCGACATACAAGAGAATGGTGGAGAGATATGAGACCCAGGGAGACAGAGTTTGTGTTTGTGTGTGAGAAAGTGATATTTAAGAGGAAGAGTCGTAGCTTCTCATACCTAAGGAGCAAAAGACATCTCTGTGTGAGAGGGGGGTGCGAGTGGCACACAGGGGAATAGTAGAGAGAAATGAGACCCCGGGAGACGAAGTTTGTGTTGTGTGAGAGAAAGAGATTTCACATGGAGAATCATAGCTAGAGACCTATAGCAGGGAGCAAGATATACTTAGAGAGAGATAGAGTGATGAAGGTCAAGGGAGAGAGTACCGTCAGTGTGTTATGAAGATAAAAGATCATTGTTGACATACAGGTAGCACGAGAGATACCCGAGAAACGATGAACGCGTATAGGTCTAGAGAGATACTCCTATATAAGCATGAGTGATAGCTATATGAGACGAATATCTGGATTAAAGGGGATTCAAATATTTAAATAGGAGATCATGACATCGATAATATCATAACGCAAATTGGTGTATCAAACATGGATATTCATTTGAATTTGGGGACACGTGTATTGTTATATAGTTTATCAATATTAGTGATCCATAGATTCTTTAATTAGAGTCGATGCATGGTTCATATGCAATTAATGTCTAAACAGGATTACACTATATGTTGCGTGTGTGAAACACATTATACATGTTTGAGAAGTAAAAAAACCGCATGAAACACACATTAATTAGAGACAGTTAGCGAGGAATGGATACATTGGATTTCAACATAAAGTGGTTTCAAATATTTGAAAATCCAAATTAAGATGGATACAACCTTATGAATCTGAGATCATGCCATTTGTAAACCATATTTATGTATAAAGGGTGTTGTGATTTTGAAAGTATATATAAAAATGATGTATATAGAATTTTAATCCAATCGAAAATGGATCTTGCCCAAACAAAATAGAATACAAATGGGATTCTAATTGAGTTGGCACGGTAAATGTGCACTCTGCAAAAATTTGGACGAAGCGGGGAAAGTCGCAGTAACCGCCTGAAACCGAAATCTATGAGATGGAAATTACTGCCTATCCCTGCCATGCAAAGCCTATCGGCTCAATTTCTATAGGTTTCAATAGGGGTAGGTTTGTAATTTCACTCAAATGTGACATAACCAACTCTCACCTGGATTCATACACGGTGGGCGCCAAAACACAGTGTCTCCATGATTGAAATCGACTCCCTCCCCGATTCATACACGGTGGGCGCCAAAAACAAACTATCGTCGGCAAATATTTGGTGTATGCAAGATTACCGTCCTATCCCCAACCGACTAATATTGCTGTGATGTAGGAAATTTGAAATTGGGGCTAAATTTGTAAATTTCCTCGCATTTGAGACAAGCGCGCCCTGAAGACATGGTTCCCCCTTCCTCTCTCACTCCATTTCCCCATTCGTACTCCGTGGGCGCCAAATCACCCTCTCCACCCCAGCCTCCTCCGTCCGCCACCCCATCCACCACCGTCCTCCTCCACCATGCCGGAGTTGATACCCCGATGGCGTCGCCCATATAAGAGATCGACCTCTCTCATCCACGGCTTCGGACGGGGATCCTTGCATCCCGTCCTCTCGCTTCATCCCCGTCGTCTTCCATCTTGCCGGCGCCGCTCCTACTACCGTCTCGTCCACCGTGCCCTGCTGCCACCGTCTACCCTCCTAGATCTGTTTCCACGCCACCGACAGCCATCGTTACCTCAGCACCGTCAAATTCTCAGCAGATGCATACACGGCGGCGCACCAGAGGCGGTACTCTTTCGTATCTGCTCAACTTATTTATCGCAGAAAGAAAATAGATCACCACTGCTTTACTCTGATTTCTTGTCCATCACTTACTTGCTAGTTGAAAGCAAACATTGGTTGCGAAGTTGCCTTTGTCCAGTTTGCACCTTCAGATCCGCCATGGCACGCTCAACACTATACTCGCAATGCTTATGGTTTTCCCCTTTGATATTCCATAGTAGTTAAATGATAGTAGACTAAATTTCAAAATTGGGTCAGTCAATTTTTTAGAGCTCACCGGAGTTCGCCGGTGCGAAGGAAGGGGCT
>NC_041389.1:336356200-336365305 GCF_002162155.2 Triticum dicoccoides | reverse complement strand
AAGAAAACTTGATGCGACTGGGGGCGGGGGGTGGCAGAGGAACACAGGCGGTGTGGGTCGGTGGCCTGTGCGGTGTTCTGTATGGGAAGAATCAGAGACAAGGAAGAAGAAGGGTTAGGAGACGTAGGATCTTCATCCAACCGCCTGAAATGGTCGACTGACCTAAATGATAAAAGTCACGTGACTTGCATGCAGACATGCCTTTATATCTAGTACCATCATCGTACCTACTTAGCACTGCTCCTGAATCCATCAAGCTAAACAACGTGCCACTCATAATTCCAAACTTGTTGCTCAAATACGAATCTGATATGATGTTGATATTACTAAAACAGATAATGTTCAATTGGTCAGCTAATGTTCCTACTTAATTTCGAATAGTACGTGCACCACATATAGAGAAACAGCAGGGAGTTGCATTCTTAATGCGATCTAGTTCATCATGTGTGGGCACTGCGCAACGAACATTTTATTATCCAAAATCTGCTTGCCCTTCTTTAGCATGTTCCTCTTCCGTTCTTCTTTAATAAGTACTCTCTCCATTCCTACAAGTCTTTGTATCGATTCCACCATGGACTACATATGGAGCAAAATGAGTGAATCTACACTCTAAAATATATTCGTATACATCTTTATGTGATCCATAGTGGAAATCTCTACAAAGACTTATATTTTGGAATGGAGGGAGTATGATAGTAGTACAATATGTTCTTTGTAGTGAAACTGAGCAGGGACATTTGCAGTGTAGAGGTTTATATTGTCGGTTGTGATGGACACTTTGAACTCTTCGGGACTCTTTGATTCATAGGATTTTGTAAACATAGGAATAGGATTTGTAGTGGCCTGCCCACTTGAATCCTATAAGAATAGCAAGGAAATGCAGGGAGTTCTGTCGCCTTTGAGAGTTACACTGATATTAATAGTACCGCACCTTCAGTTGAAGAGAGCTGGTATCCGAAGCCTTTCTAGCCGTACACGCAGTATTAGCACATATATTCCAGTAAGTTCCACTTTGCTAATTTTACTCTGATGCTTACGGTTTTCCCGTTATATCTACACTATGATCTGTGTGGCTGCTTTGTGTCGCACTAGCAGTAGTCCACTCTTGAAGCTAAACACACGAATCATAAGTCCAAAGCTTACTTCTTCAAATACGATTTGTGATATGATACTGATATTAGTTAACAGACACACATTTAATTGGTCAGGTAATGCTCCCACTTGATTTTCCAAATGCATGTGGCCAATATAGAGAGACAACATGGAATTGCATTTCTTTGGGCGCTGTGATTCATCATGAGTGGGACACCAACATTGTATGCAATGAAGCGGAACCTCAAGAATATGCTTCCTCTTCTATTCTTTAACATGTTCCTCTTTTGTTATTCTGTATTTAGTACATACAGTATGTTCCTTGTCAGGAAGGGGAGCAGGGACATCTGCAGTCAATAGCTGATAGAGCTGGCATGTACATGATTGATAGGCTTCCAATTAGTAGCGGCAATAAAACACCGTATTTTACAGCCAATTCCACTTTCCCGATTTATATATCGTGGTTATGGTGTACCCCTTTTATCCACACTATGATTTGCCTAGTTGCTGTGTGCTCTTGTTATCATGGTTTGGCAATAAACGCTCTATATAGTATATTATGAACCTATCATCTGCCAATTAT
This sequence comes from Triticum dicoccoides, assembly GCF_002162155.2. NCBI lineage: Eukaryota > Viridiplantae > Streptophyta > Magnoliopsida > Poales > Poaceae > Triticum > Triticum dicoccoides. The sequence continues at coordinate 336,363,630 of NC_041389.1, read as the reverse complement.
CCTTACTTCTGGAGCCAACTTTTTTGTGTACTTGTGTCAGATTATATTAATGCACGCACCATACCAGAGCACACATGAGCTCTCTCATCAGAATCCAGTGATAGCACACAAGGGTTTACAAGGGCGCCCCTATATTAGAATATCCTCTGCATTACAAACATAATCTCACTATTATTTATGTTTTCATGGTTCTCAGATATTATTCATAATTATAGTGAATATCAGAATCCGCGCATCAGAAGAATATTGTGGAACACTGCAATGACTTACAAAATTGGCACCAAGGCATTGAGTGCCATTCTAGATGCAATGAAACTCATACGCTCCCCACCTCTAGATTCTTGTTCAGAATATGATCCTAATGACTATTCTAACCTCGAGGAGTCAAAGGCAGATGGCATGTCCTGTTCACCCATCAAGGTGCCTGTTCTAATTTGGCAAGATTTTATTGATTGCACGTATCTTGCATATGTTGTCTTGCATTTCTTCTACTTTGTTGCACCACCATCTGCTTAGTTTACTCATCATATATATGTCGAGATGCCATGCCCATCCATTATCAATAAATATTCCATCTGTCATCATACCATGTTTTCCCACTCAAATGTTGGTCTTGTGCATCAGACATCAAAAAGGAAGAGGGTGATTGCTGAAACTGAAGGAGCACCAGCAAAGTCCTTGAAAAACGTGGTGGTGCCGGAGAAATCATACATCACCCCACTTATATTGGTTATAAAACCAGTGACACAAAACGTAGGACCGACTCCAGTATACTGTACCCATACTTCACTGGCCACACCACTAGCCCCACCACACAGGACCTGCACTCCATTAAAAGGTATGCCGATTTCAGTTGCCATAGCACCAGCCGTACCACAGAAAAATCCCACTCCAACAAAAAGTACAGCAAGTCCACCGGCCGAAGACATATCCCAACTACAGAGATGACCAATTCCTGCAGATTGGAACCCCATTGCAGTTATTCCTGGTTTAAAAGACAATGCTTTCAATGTTGTTAGGGACTACATGCATATATTCCCATCATGGGAAGATTGTAGTGAAGACAAACACCATTTTCACATCTTCCTATCCCACTTACGTGTAAGTGCTATTATTCATGGTGATTATTTTCTTGTTTTCTGCTGATTGAACACATCAATGATTTACATTACATTGTTGTAAGTAGGCGAGGGTCAATCTGGATAGTCATGACGAGCAAAGCTTTCTTGCGCTTTTCAAGGAAGCATTGCAGCAGTATAGGTGTTACCTGAGGACATCACACTTTGATGGCAAGTCTATAAATGAATTTCCGGTGAAGTCTCTTGTGCTAAATTTAGAAGACATTGAATGGAAAAACCTTGTTATGCACTGCTCTCATTCCCAGAATGAGGTATTGTCTATGATATCACATGACAATTTGAACTTCTACTTTTCCGCATGTGCCTTACGGATTTTTTTGCAGGAAATCTTCTTGAAGAAGAATTCCTGTTTGAAAAGAACGACATGATATCGGAAATATGATGCCCGCTGCTTTGCTCTTGTTAGTACCTGTCGTCCTGTATCACTGTACTTGCATACATACCTGATTCATTATGTGACAGCAGTATGCATGATAGCTTGCTTATCAATTGTTCGCTCCAAATTATTTGATCTTATGAATGATTACATTAGTGTAGAATATATCCAATGCCAATGAAATTTTATAACTCTGCATTGTTCTTGTAAGTACCTATTGTCCTTTATTAGTATACTTATATTGACAGGTAGTTGTTCATGTACCATCACTTTGCAGCTTATTTTCCTTTGCCCTCCATTTTCTACACATCAGATCTATATTTACTCTTACCATAAGGTTGGATAACACCGATGGTACTGAAGAAGTTTAGCTCTGCACTGCTCTTGGTTATACCTTTTGCCTATATCGTTGTACTTACATTTATAGCTACTTGGTTATGTAGCATCACTCTTCATATTATCTTAAATATTCTCCATTTTTCTTATATTATCACATCTATATTTACTCTTAACAAAATATAGAACAAAGGAAATGCTTATGAAGAAGATTATGTGGTAAACATCTTGAATTGCCCCCCCATCAGCATGGACAAGGGCTTTATAGAGCCTGTCTTCACCAATAATGTAAATTTGTCCTGCTCGAGCCTTCAAACTTTTTGTGTATATTCGGTTAGGCATGACTGCAACTGTCGTGGTTCTAAGTCTGACAGTAGAATAGGGGGTAGGTATGGAGAGGCAAGATCCTAGCTATGGAGAAGTTGTGCACACAAGTGTTTTACGAGTTCAGGCCCTTCTCGGAGGAAGTAACAGCCCTACGTCTCGGAGCCCGGAGGCGGTCGACTGGATTATGTGTGTGAGAGTTACAGGGGTGCGGACCCTTCTACCAGTGGAGGGGGGTGGCTTATATATAGAGGACGCCAAGACCCTGGCCAGCCCACGTATCAGAGGGTTAAAGTACATTAAGGTCTGGCGTTACTGGTAACGCCTTACATAAAGTGTCATCATGACCATTAAGACTACTTAATTACAGACCGTTTGGGTACAGAGTAGATCTTGAACTCCTGGTGGTCGAGTGAGTCTTCATGGTCGAATGTCTTCAGGTTCGTCGAGTGTCTTCTAGTCTGTCGAGTGGAGTTCCTCTTGGTCGACTGGAAGACGGCTTCTTCTAAAGGATGTCCTTGGGGAGGGTACCTTGGTCAGGTTCATGACCCTACCCTAGGTACGTGACTTCATCAGTAGCCCCCGAATGGATCAAGGTTTGAGTGAGGAAGGAGTTGGCAATCTTTCCGACCTGCTTTCTGGTGCTGTAAAGGTGCTTTGCTCTGGATCAATGACTTTCAAGTGAGGGTCTCAACTTTCGTTCAGTCGCCTTGATCCATTCTTTATATCTGTCGAGTGAACTTTATGAACTTGGAGATTTTCCGAGCGACGGATCGCAGGAGATCTTCCGTCTAACAAGTTGCCCTGTGGTTAGCGGATTTAGTGGGATCCGAATTTTGGGAAGCGTGCGAAGTGGAGAAGACCGCGGTACTCAGATGGGATAAGGCAGGGACGCCTCGATTCCCACGCCGCCTTTTTCACCATGTATCGCCTGCGCGACTGTTTCGGGATTTGACAGGATCGCCTGGGCCTACCTGTCGGCCACTCGGAAGTGACCCCATATAAGGAAACTGGCGGAGGTTTTTTGAACAGTGCCTCCTCATTTTCTCCTCCCTCGCCTCCAGATTCATCCGCTGTGCCCACCAACTAGCCCGACGCTGCTGCTCCGTTCCAGCCTCATCGGCGACAATGGTGAAAGAGAAGACGGCAGCTTTGGAGCGGGTGAAGAAGGCGACGGTGACGGCGAAGGTGAAGGGGAGAGCGACCAGTCGAGGGGGATCCTCGTCGTTGTCCCGCTTGCCGCAAGGTTGGATCCAGGGTGATTGGATCCGCTCGACCATCACCCAAAAGGATCTCGACGACCTGGCCGACGAAGGCCTGATTGCGCACAGGGCGGCGAGGCTCCCGGGGATGGAATGGCAGCCACAGCCTCAGGAGGGTGAGTGTGTCCTCTTGGCGACTCATGCAGATCGAGGGTTCTCTCTGATGTCGCATCTTTTCTTTCGAGGGTTTCTGAATTTCTTTGGGGCTCAGCTTCACCACTTTACCCCCAATTCCATTGCCTATCTCGCCGCTTTTGTGTCCTTGTGTGAAAACTTCTTGGGTTGTCGGCCGCACTGGGCCTCTGCAAGCACATATTCACTTGTCGCTCTCAGACGGTGAAAAAGTCCAGCCCCAACGACGAGAGAACTCAGGTAATCCAGATGTGTGGGGGTCGCGGGGTCCAGATGAGGAGTAAGAGCGCTTTTCCAGCTATGACCCTTCCCGAGTCAGTCAGAGGGTGGCAGTCGACCTGGTTCTACTGCAAAGACCAGCCGACACCAGGGCAGTCGACTGGGCTCCCTCCTTTCTCTATGAGTCGAGTGAACAAGCCATCCTCTCTGAAAGTAGTTCCAGAGGAGAAGGCTCAGGTTAAAATGTTGATGGAGCGAGTAGTCCAGTTGATTCGTAATGGCGTGACTGGCATGGACCTTCTGGAGGTTTTCCTTCGGCGGTGCATCCAACCACTCCAGCACCGGGGCCACCCGATGTGGTTGTATTCTGGTACTGAAGACACCACTTGGGTCCACCCCGAAGAGGTCGACGATGCCACACTGGAGAGGTGGATGACTTCCATCACAGGGAACAAGGACAACCCTCGTGGAGCCAGGAGGATCCCGCCACTCGACCAATCTTATGATGCAGACAAGGTATGATCACTTTTCTCCGATTGTATTCTTGTTCCGTACGTTCTGTTTCGTCGTGGACCAGTCGATTGACTTTTTGTCTTGATTGTTGTCTTTCAGTAAACCACCGAGTTGTACTCGATGCCCAATGGGGCGCAAGCGTAGGCCGAAGAGGAGGAAGGAAGTGGAGGCAAAAGTCAAGAGGAGTGGGAGTCGGATGCCGATAAGGGTGATGAAGATGCACGCTCCAATGAGGAGGAAGAGGAGGAGGAAGTTGTGCCTCCTCATTCCGAAAGGAGGTCCAAGCTCGCCCATGACCCTGCGGCCGAACGCAGCAAGGGAGTCGTGCCTGCTGGGCAGTCGACGAAAAGCCCTTGGACAACTTCACCGGCGACGACTGAAAAGGCGTCGAAGCAACCCCGAGCGGCTCCGACAAAACCAGCGAAGGCCCTACCGAAGATGAGGATGGAGATTTCGACTGTTTCTGGGTAACGGCATAACTCATGTTTTTCATTCTTGGTCGACTCAATCGCTAACCGACTGATATTTGAAAATCACAGTGCTGCTACTTCTGAGACTTCAGCCAGGGATGAGGATCAAGAAATGGAAGATGCTACTACTTCTCATCCTGGTATGATCTGCGCGGTTTCGCTTTCGGTCGATTGAATCTTTATTTTTGACTTTGAACTTCTTCTGCAGCTCCACCTAGTGTTGTCATCAATCTTCCTGACGATGACGATGAAGCGCCACTGAGGCAGAGGAGGAGCAGGAAGGCGACTGTTGGCAAGGCTGCTCAGGTTGTGTTAGCACCTGGACCACTGATTCCAGAGGGGAGCAACATTGCTCGGGCTACCGTGTCCTTTGCGGAGCCGTTGACGGTTGCCTGCCCTTCGTCGTCGAGTGCTGACCCGCCTTCTCTCTTCTCCACCTACCACGTCCCGGAGGACCAAGCAAGCGCTGCCAAGGAAGCCATACACCAGGGCAGGATTATGATGGAGCAGGTGAAGTCGATCCGAACCGCCAGCCAAGCAGCTTATGACGCGAGTTCAGCTCTCCAGAGTAATGTCCAGGTTAGTTAAACATCGACTGGAAATCTTGAAATTTGTCATGCACTCACTGGGTGTGTCAATTCTACGGTGGACTGCTGGCAGTCGACTGTAGTCCTTGTGTCTTGAGATTTCTCACTTTAGTTGTTTCGCTGGAGCTTGGTCGAGTGGAACAATAAAACTGGTGGGGCACGCTGAGTGCACCCACTGGGTGTAGTCCCCGAGACCGTGGTCCATTGCTGGCAGTCGACTATGGTCTGATTTTTTTATTTTATTTTTTATTTTTTTTACTACTGACAGTTAACTGCTTCCGGTCGACTGATCGACTCTGAGTCTAGCTGATAGAACTAGTGGGGGCACGCTGAGTGCACCCACTAGGTGTAGTCCCCGAGACTGCAGTTGAATGTTTAGATTCAGCTGTAGTCTTAGAAATACTACGATTTTTCTTTTAGTCACTCGGAAGTGATCTGTCGTTGATGTCTGTCGACTGATCTTTCGCAGAAATCTTGTGACCTTGTTTCTCGTTATACCGAATTGGAGAACAAGCATATCCAGGTTGAACTTGACCAGAAGCTTGTCCAAGAGAACTTTACGAAGCCGAAGGAGGAGGCAAAAGGTATGTTTGGTGAGAATCTTGACGACTGTCCTTGCTTCTTGCCTGTCTCTGAGTCTGATCTTATTGTGATTTTTGCAGAAAAACTGAGGGATGCTCTGAAGAAGAAGGACCTTGACCTCGTTGAGGCGCAGAAAGCGGCTTCGGACAAGACAAAACTTGCAGAAGAGAAGTTGGCTTCTGTTAACAAACTTGAAGAGGAAAACACTAATCTGAAAGCTGCTCTCGACGTGGCCAACCAAGAAGTCACTCGACTGAAGAACGCCAATATGGTCCTGAGCGACCAAGCTGGCGAACTGGCGGGAAAGAAGAATGACTTGGAGGTTTATCTGGGAGGACTCGCGAAGAAGCTATTCCTCATGCTCGAAGTTAACCCCTTATCTCCGATTGGTAATTACTGACTTGCTATAAGGGCATTAGCTTATCCTTGAATCGTGTCCATAGAATTCTCCCAAAACTTTGAAGAGGAGACTAGTCGAGTGGAGCCTGGCTTGGATCCCATCAATTCTCCAGTGAAGGATGAAATCGCTATGACCGTGCTCCGCCTCGAGTCTCGCGTTGCTGCAGTGATCGATTACCTTGCAAGACTGAAGGCCGCAACATCGCGCATCGACACATCGCTCTGGCCAGAAGAAACGCTTCAGAACGACCTTGAGTCGCTGATGACTCGACTGAACGAAGTTCCGAGTCGAGTGCAAGAATGGAAGAAGTCTTCTGCCAGGTGCGGTGCTGATGTCGCTCTGTCCTTGGTCCACGTCCACTGCAAGGAAGCCAGAGAAGACAAGCTGGTGTCTCTCAAGGTGGCCAACACTAGGAAGCATGACTTCTGTTCTTTCATGGAGACCTTCATCGCGGCTGCCACTCGGATCACAGATGGGATCAACCTGGACGAGTTTGTTGCGCCTTCTAGCCCTCCGCAGGAGGGGTAAAAAACTTCTATGCTCGATGATTTGAATTTGCCTCGGAATGCCGAGTGATTTTTGTAACCGACAAACTTTAACATGCTTGATGCCTGAGTACTTTTGGGTCCGTAGGACGTTATCCGAACTTGATTTTCCGCCGAAATACATTTGCTTCTTTCGGACAACCATCTTCTTTGGATTGGAGTATATACTAGCATCTGTAATGCTATTTTGCAGGTAGGAGTGAAGCACAATTTGCAATCGACTTGTGCTCGTCATGTTTGGGCGAGTGATGGGTTGCAGCTAAGCCCCCTAGTGGGAGGTTTGCTCTCCACTCGGTAGGATTTTAGAAACTTAGGTGAGCACTGGGCTGCAGCTAAGCCCCCGAGTGGGAGGTTTGCTCTCCACTCGGTAGGTTTTTTAGAAACTTAGGCGAGCACTGGGCTGCAGCTAAGCCCCCGAGTGGGAGGTTTGCTCTCCACTCGGTAGGGTTTTTAGAAACTTAGGCGAGCACTGGGCTGTAGCTAAGCCCCCGAGTGGGAGGTTTGCTCTCCACTCAATAGGTTTTTTAGAAACTTAGGTGAGCACG
>NC_041389.1:336331765-336355643 GCF_002162155.2 Triticum dicoccoides | reverse complement strand
TGCTCGGTAGGTTTTTTAGAAACTTAGGCGAGCACTGGGCTGCAGCTAAGCCCCCAAGTGGGAGGTTTTCTCTCCACTCAGTAGGTTTTTTAGAAACTTAGGCGAGCACTAGGCTGCAGCTAAGCCTCCGAGTGGGAGGTTTGCTCTCCACTCGGTAGGTTTTTTAGAAACTTAGGCGAGCACTGGGCTGTAGCTAAGCCCCCAAGTGGGAGGTTTGCTCTCCACTCATTAGGTTTTTCGTGGCACGGCTTTGGAGGAGAAGGTAGCAGTCGACCCGCGCTTCGTCCTCCTTGCGGAATGCACGTTGTGTTTGTGACATAGCTCGAAGGGAGGAAGCAGGGGTCGACCTACGCCTCGTCCTCCTTGCGAAGCGTGCGATGTCTTTTATTCTTAGGCAAACACTAGGTTGCAGCTAAGCCTCCGAGTGGAAGGCTGGCTTACCACTCGGTAGGATTTTCAAAAACTTAGGCGAGCACTGAGCCGCAGCTAAGCCCCCGAGTGGAAGGCTGGCTTACCACTCGGTAGGATTTTATTTACTTAGGCGAGTACTTGGACTGCAGCTAAGCCTCCGAGTGGAAGGCTGGCTTACCACTCGGTAGGATTTTGTTTAACTTAGGCGAAACGGATTCACAGCTAAGCCTCCGAGTGGAAGGCTGGCTTACCACTCGGTAGGATTTTTTACAAGCTTAGGCGAAACGGGTTCGCAGCTAAGCCACCCACTGGGGGACAGATTTATGAGAACAAAAGCAATAACAATTACTGAGAAAATTATGAAACTCTTGTCTTTGATGAATACACTACCGGAGTACTTTTATTACAACTCATCCGAGTGAAAAACTTAAGTATAAAAAGGGCGGAGCAGGTCCGCGTTCCATGCTCTGGGCTCGTCAATCTGGTGCTCGACATTGTAAAGGCGGTATGCCCCATTATGGAGAACCTTGGTGACGATGAAGGGACCTTCCCAAGTAGGAGCAAGCTTGTGTGGTTTCTGCTGATCCACTCGGAGAACTAAATCTCCCTCCTGGAAAGCTCGACTCTTCACATTTCTGGCATGGAAGCGACGCAAGTCCTGCTGGTAAATGGTCGATCGGATCAAGGCCATCTCTCTTTCTTCTTCTAGAAGGTCGACCGCGTCCTGTCGGGCTTGCTCTGCTTCAGCTTCGGTGTAGAGTTCGACTCGGGTGTGTTGTGAAGCAGGTCACTCGACAAGACTGCTTCAGCTCCATAGACCAAGAAGAACGGAGTCCTCCCAGTTGACCGGTTTGGCGTGGTCTTAATCCCCAAAGCACCGACGGAAGTTCATCGACCCATGCGCCAGCTGCATGCTTGAGGTCGCGCATCAGTCGGGGTTTCAACCCTTTGAGAATCAAGCCATTTGCTCGTTCTGCTTGTCCATTCGACTGAGGGTGGGCGACTGAAGCATAGTCGACTCGTGTACCCTGAGATGCACAGAAGGTTCTGAATTCTTCGGAGTCGAAGTTTGACCCATTGTCTGTGATGATACTGTGGGGAACTCCATATCTGAATACCAACTCCCTGATGAAGCTGACGGCGGTGCCGGCATCCAGATTTTTGATGGGTTTAGCCTCAATCCACTTAGTGAACTTGTCGACTGCTACCAATACATGGATGTAGCCGTTTCTACCTGTTCTCAGTGGTCCAACCATATCTAACCCCCATACAGCAAAAGGCCAGACGAGTGGAATGGTCTTCAAGGCTGAGGCGGGTTTGTGCGACATATTGGAGTAGAATTGAAATCCTTCACACTTGTCGACAATCTCTTTCGCCATCTCATTTGCTCTGGGCCAGTAAAAACCTGCTCGGTATGCTTTAGCCACGATGGTCCGAGAGGACGCATGATGGCCACAGGTCCCCGAGTGGATGTCGTTGAGAATCATTCGACCTTCTTCCGATGTTATGCATTTCTGGCTGACTCCAGTCGCACTTTACCTGTACAACTGTCCCCTCATGACGGTGAAGGCTTTGGATCCGCAGACGATCTCTCGAGCCTCTTCTTCATTCTCGGGGAGCTCTTTTCTCAGAATATAGGCGATATAGGGCACTGTCCAGTCGGGAGTGATGACCAGAACTTCCATGATTAAGTCGACCACAGCTGGGACCTCGATTTCAGTCGGATCTGTGGCGCTTTTTGGCTGCGGGGCTTCCCCAGTGAAAGGATCTTCTTGAACCGACGGCGTGTGAACATGCTCCAAAAACACGCCACTCGGAATGGCTTCCCTCTTGGAACCTATCTTGGCCAAGTCATCGGCTGCTTGATTTTTCAGTCGGGGAACGTGATGGAGCTCTAATCCCTCAAATTTCTTCTCCAGCTTTCTGACTGCATTGCAGTAACCAGTCATGGCTGGGCTTCTGATGTCCCACTCCTTCATCACTTGGTTGACCACTAAGTCTGAGTCACCGTAGACCATGAGGCGACGGACGCCGAGTGAAATGGCCATACACAATCCATACAAGAGTGTGTCGTATTCTGCTTCATTGTTGGAGGAATCAAAGTGAATCTGGAGTACATATCTGAGATTATCTCCTCGGGGGGAAACCAAGACCACTCCGGAATCGGAGCCATTCAGCATTTTGGAGCCATCGAAGAACATAGTCCAGTGCTCCGAATGAACTTGGGTCGGTAACTGCTGTTCAGTCCACTCGGCGAGGAAATCTGCTATTGCTTGGGACTTGATAGGTTTCTTTGCCTCAAATCTGATATCCAGGGGAAGAAGTTCAATCACCCATTTTGCCACTCGACCGGTTGCATCTCTGTTGTGCAGAATCTCTGATAAGGGGGCGTCGGTGACGAGTGTGATGATATGGTCAGAGAAGTAGTGAGTAACTTTCTTCGTGGTCATATAAATCCCATATACAAGCTTCTCATAGTGAGGGTATCGTTGCTTGGATGGGGTCAGGACTTCGGAAATGTAATATACTGGGCACTGAACTTTGAAGGCTTTGCCTTCTTCTTCCCGCTAGACCGTAAGTACAATACTGACGACTTGTCCTGTGGCTGCAATGTAAAGCAGCAAAGGCTCTTTGCTGATTGGAGCAACAAGCACAGGCTGGGTGGAAAGCAGGGTTTTTAACTCTGCAAACGCTACGTCAGCTTCAGGAGTCCGCTCGAACTTGTCTGACTTCTTCATCAGTCGGTAAAGAGGCAATGCCTTCTCACCGAGACGAGAGATGAATCGACTTAAAGCGGCCAAGCAACCAGTAAGCTTCTGAACATCGTGCACACGCACAGGTCGTTTCATTCAGAGTATTGTGCCTACTTTCTCCGGGTTTGCATCGATTCCTCGTTCGGAAACGAGAAAACCGAGTAATTTTCCACCAGGAACTCCGAATGTGCACTTGGATGGGTTAAGCTTGATATCATACCTCCTGAGGTTGGCAAATGTTTCAGCGAGGTCAGTCATCAGGTCGGAACCTTTCCATGACTTGACCACAATGTCATCCATGTACGCTTCCACATTCCGACTGATTTGAGTGAGCAAATACTTCTGAATCATTCTCATGAATGTGGCTCCGGCATTCTTGAGGAGGAATGGCATGGTGACATAACAGAAGCACCCAAATGGGGTGATCAAAGCCGTTTTGATCTCATCGGGTCCAAACAGATGGATCTGATGGTACCCGGAATAAGCGTCCAAGAAAGAGAGTCGCTCACATCCTGCAGTCGAGTCGACTATTTGGTCGATGCGGGGAAGAGGAAAATGATCTTTCGGGCAGGCCCGATTGATATTCTTAAAATCGATGCACATGCGAAGCGAATTGTCCTTTTTGGGGACCATGACGACATTGGCGAGCCACTCGGAGTGATAAATCTCTCGGATAAACTCTTCCGCTAGGAGCCGAGCCACTTCCTCGCCAATAGCCTTAATTTTCTGTACGGCGGACCGTCGCAGATGTTCCTTCACAGGTTTTGCTTTTGAATCGACTCGTAGATGATGCTCAGCCAGTCCCCTGGGTACACCCGGCATGTCAGAAGGTTTCTATGCAAAGATGTCCCAGTTCTCACGGAGGAACTGGATGAGCGCTTCTTCCTATTTGGGGTCGAGTGTTGTGGAGATATGAGTCGGGGCAGCATTGGGGTCGGTCGGGTGGATGTGAACGGGTTTTGTCTCACCGGACGACTGGAATGCTGATTTCGTAGCAGGATTTTTGGCTCGCAACAAATCACTCGGGTCTGCATTCCTTTGGTGTTCCTGCCACTCTTCTGCCACCATCTGAGCATCGATGATCTTTGAGCCTTTCTGGAAGCACTCTTCTGCCTTCTTGCGATTACCAGTGACAGCAATCACGCCTTTAGGGCCAGGCATCTTTAGTTTAAGGTACACGTAACATGGTCGAGCCATGAAACGCGCATAAGTTGGCCTGCCCAAAATTGCATGATAGGCACTCTGGAAATCCACAACCTCAAATGTCAGCTTCTCCTTGCGGAAATTCTTTGAATCACCAAAAACTACATCAAGGGCAATCTGGCCGAGTGATGCGGCCTTCTTGCCAAGGATGACTCCATAAAAACTCATGTTGCTTGTGCTCAGTCTGGACATCGGAATGCCCATCCCTTTCAGCGTCTCAGCATACAGTATATTCAAACTGCTGCCGCCATCCATCAACACTTTGGTCAGTCGAGTGCCCTCAACGACTGGGTCGACCACCAACGCTTGCCTCCCAGGGGTGGCTATGTGCGTGGGGTGATCAGATTGGTCGAACGTAATGGCAGTCTGAGACCACTTCAGGTAATTGGGTGTTGATGGAGCAGCCATATTCACCTCCCGGTTTATAACTTTCAGTCGGTTTTTGCTCTCAACATCGGCAAAAATCATCAAGGTGGAATTGACCTGCGGGTATTCCTCGTCACTATCCTCCTTGTCCTCAACCTTGTCCGACTCTTTTTCTTTGTCCTTGGGCTGCTTCCCTTGGAACTGCTGTATCAGGACTCGACACTGTCGAGTGGTATGCTTCGGGTAAATGAAATTACCCTCTTCGTCTTTCTTGGTGTGGATGTGACATGGTAAATCCAACACGTCATTTCCTTCTTTATCTTTTACTTTCTTGGGGTTCCAAGGCCCCTTGGGTTTCCCTTTGAACTTTCCTTGGTTCAGGGCCAAGGCTTCTCCAGGAGCGGCTGGCTCGGTTTTACGCTTTTGCTTCCGACTGGAATTTCCGCCTCCGGTGTTCTGGGCGACTGACTTGTGCTTGCCGCTCCGGAGCCGATCCTCTTCCTCACCATTGGCATATTTGGTGGCTATCTCCATCATTCGACTCAGAGACATGTCTCCGGTTCGGCCGAATTTCAGGCTTAGCTCTCTGTACTTTACGCCCTCCTTGAAGGCGCAAACTGCCTGGTGATCAGATACATTTTCTACTGTGTGATGCAGTGTGATCCATCTCTGGATGTAATCCTCAGAGTCTCATTCGACTTCTGTACACAAGATTGCAGCTCTGTTAGTCCCGCCGGTCGCTTGCACGTTCCTTTGAACGTCCTGACAAACACTCGGGAGAGGTCCTCCCATATGTAGATGCTGTTGGGTGTCAACTGATTCAGCCATGCCCTGGCTGACCCTTCCAACATGAGAGGCAGATGTTTCATGGCCACCTCGTCATTTCCGCCGCTGATCTGAACGGCCACTCGGTAGTCATCAAGCCAAGTCTCAGGCTTGGACTCACCGTTGAATTTGCTGACTCCAGTCACCAACCTGAAGTTGGGAGGAATCACCGCGGCTCTGATGGCTCTGCTGAAACACTCTGGTCCGGAGACGTGCACTCGGCTGTTGGTGGGTACATCTCTGTCATTACCCTCTCTGTGGGCTCTGTTCTGGTCGACCAGACCTTGAACGATGATGGATCTCGCATCAAAGCCTGGTTCCCTGGGGTCGACCGGAATTCTTCGCCCGCCACTGTGCTGGCGTCTGTCATCCTGCTGTCGAGGCATATATGATCCACCCCTCGGGGGAGGAGTGGGCACTCGACGTCGATCATTGCGATCGAATCGGTGATCATACTGCTCATAGTTCCTGTACTGATCGTGCCGGTCGCCATGCCCTTCACGCCACGGAGTGATCTGGGGCTATGAGCCGACTGGACCGTATTCGCCGCCACGGATCTGCTATGAATCCTATTCCGCGACTGCGACACAGCCGAATTCTGATCTCCTGCTGCCCGGAGCAAATCCCTGATCTGCAACAAACCTCTGCCAACCTCTGACTGGGAAGGTTGAATCGACTCCGCTATACGGGTTGCAGCTGCCAAATTCTGGATCGGAGTGCGGTATACCTGAGTCGGAGGTTTAAAGAGTTGGCATCGACTGGAGTCTGGAATCCGTTGCCGCGCGCGCTCGTCGAGTGCTCGTTGAAGGTTCTCCAGTCGAGTGCGCTCAGCCAGGTTGGCCAAGCGCGCGTCCTCTAAGGAGCGAGCCTCAGGGGTTTCTCCAACGATCGGAGTATGAAGCGCATCCATGTTCCGGCGGCGAAGCTCTTCCCTCTGCTGCGAGTCGAGGGGCTCGGGGCGGTACTCCTCATGGTCGTGCGATGGATCGCCTCCGTCGTTGCCTCCCTCGGTGCCAGGAAAGCCGGGGGGAACGTGCGGCCCATTGACCATCAGGACCTCCGCCGCCGGATTACTGCTATCGCATTCGGATGCAGTCTCTGTGGAGCCAGTCGAACAGGCCGTAGAGAGATTCGTCGGGCTCGATTGCCGCGACTTGGGCAGTGGTCGATTGGCGAGCCACTGCATGCCTCACCCACCGCTGAAGCCTCGACCGACCAGAGTGCTTGCACCGGCGGGAAGCTGGGAGGGAGGATGACACGAAAACCGGCCGATACTGAGTCGACGGTTGCCGCAGAAGGACGCCGCGGAAGCATGCTCGAAAGTGCGTAGCTCCGCGGACTGGGAGCGCATCCACGTCGAGTGGAGCCTCCTGCAGCCAGGCAGAGTCGTCGGCGACGAATGTGAGCGCTCCGAGACGGATCTTGCGGCCCTCAACCAAAACTCCACCTGAAACCATGATGATGGGAATTAAAAAGATTGCAACTTCTCCAACAAGTCGCTAAGACACCTGCCCCACGGTGGGTGCCAACTGTCGTGGTTCTAAGTCTGACAGTAGAATAGGGGGTAGGTATGGAGAGGCAAGATCCTAGCTATGGAGAAGTTGTGCACACAAGTGTTTTACGAGTTCAGGCCCTTCTCGGAGGAAGTAACAGCCCTACGTCTCGGAGCCCGGAGGCGGTCGACTGGATTATGTGTGTGAGAGTTACAGGGGTGCGGACCCTTCTACCAGTGGAGGGGGTGGCTTATATATAGAGGACGCCAAGACCCCGGCCAGCCCACATAGCAGAGGGTTAAAGTACATTAAGGTCTGGCGTTACTGGTAACGCCTTACATAAAGTGTCATCATGACCATTAAGACTACTTAATTACAGACCGTTTGGGTACAGAGTAGATCTTGAACTCCTGGTGGTCGAGTGAGTCTTCATGGTCGAGTGTCTTCAGGTTCGTCGAGTGTCTTCTAGTCCGTCAAGTGGAGTTCCTCTTGGTCGACTGGAAGACGGCTTCTTCTAAAGGATGTCCTTGGGGAGGGTACCTTGGTCAGGTTCATGACCCTACCCTAGGTACGTGACTTCATTAGCAACAGCTGTTTATTTTTGGTGTTTGCATCAAATTGCATGTTTAAAGTTTATTATGTAGTTCATAAGCAAAAGTTTGTCCGTCTCAATTTAAGTTTTCAGTTGTACAACCAAGTTCTTTCTTCATACCATGTAAATTAAACTATACATAGCAAGTGATCTTCTTTTGCACTGCATGTATGCTTCTGTTCTTGATCCATAATCTAGTGGTGTGGTGAACCTACCCACTACAGCACATTGTCATATTCTGCAGTGTCTTAACTATGAACAATGTCATATCATTCTACTCTTATTTAAACCATCTCTTCGTTTGCCAATCTGAAATGGGATAAATTGACAGCACACTAGCCATTGATACTTTTGAGTTCTTGATCTGTAATCCAATGGTGTTGTGAAGCTACCAACTCCTTCACAATGTCATTTCCTGCCATGTCTTGACCTGAACAATACCATATTATGTTAATGCTATTTTAAACCGTGTCACTTTATTCGTCAGTAAGAAATGTGATGAATTGTCAGCACTGATACTTATATGTGCAAAACTTGTCATATGTATGCTTGTTTATGTTTTAGAGTGAGGAGGATATAAGTGGCAAACAAGCGCAGTCTCATCAGCTTGCTCAGCTGCTTGCGCTACAGCTCCTGAGCAGGGGTAACCTTTCTTGAACTCTATTGAAGTGTTGTCGGTTTTGTATATTATTTTGTCGGTGTGTTTATTTGCACTAGTGGCGACCTTTGATGCCCAGTGTATGTAATCTGCTGTCTGCTTGTGCTTTATTATCATAGTGGCAAACTTTGATGCCCAGTGGATGTAATATGTCGTAATTTATTTATTGTATAGTCTAGGGATTTTTCTTATTCATGATGATGCAGTTATTTTAATGTATATATATCCTGTCTTTGCAGTAAACCGGCCAAACCATAAAATTACGGTACATAATCGGGCTGTCATGCAAATCACTATGTATGATCCGCATCATGGGCCCCGTCATCTTTGTCCGTTAACAGGCCTAAATGTAAAATGGCCCACTAGTAGATTCGGGCCTTTAATAGGCCGAGTAAACCACCGGCCCTATTTTTGCAAGAAAACTCAATGGGCTTTTAGGAGGCTAAAAAGTAGGTTGGGCCTGAAACATGCCGAACAGCTCATGGGCCGGCAGTAGGCCGAAATAGACCTCGGCCCATGATTGTGCCAATCACATCACGGGCCATTAGTAGGCCAAAATTGTCTCGGTCCTTGTTTGGCCCTATCAGATTATCGGCTGTGAGTAGGCCGGATTCAAACAGGGCCGTAGTTAGGCCCAACTATATGACAGACTTTTAACAGGCTGAAATAAATATTGGGCCAAAATGTTAAACGGGCCTTTAACAGGCCAAAACTAATATCAGGCCAAATTACTAAATGGGCCTTTAGCAAGTGGGCCCAAAAGAATAGCGTCCAGTTGATGTGCCGAATCTGATATGGGCCATAATTTATCCCAAAGCCTCTTAACGGGCCGGATCTGATTTAGGCCGTAATTTAGCCCAGAACGTGGTAGGCTTTTAATGGGTCGGATCTCATATGGGCCATTATTAGGCCCGGAACATGGCAGGTTGTTAATGGACCGGATCAAATATGGTCCGACATTTGGCCCAAAACATGGCAACCTGTTAATGGGTCGGCCCACTAGTGTCCCCAAAATCTTGTGGGCCTCAGCTGGGCCGGCCCATTGTGGTCGACGAAATCTCGTGGGCCTTTAGTTGGACCGGCCCATTATGGTCTGCAAAATCTTATGGGCCTTTAGCTGGGCTGGCCCATTATGGTCCGCAAAATCTTGTGGGCCTTTAGCTAGGCCGGCCCATTATGGTCCGCAAAATCTTGTGGGCCTTTAGTTGGGCCGGCCCATTTAATCTTTATGAGCCACTTTTGGGCCGGTCCACGTGTCAACATATCATAGGCGCATCTCGCCTATTGGATGAGTGACACATGTGCCAACGCGGAGCTGACACATGGTTCTGCCGGCCAATGAGAATTTTACACATGGAAAATCGGCATTGGTCATGGCTGTTAGCGGGTTATCGGATCCAAAGCCAGACCGATAGCTTAACAGCGTCCCGTTACGGTGGATGCCATGTGTCGGTCACCCTTGATGAAAGCACTTCTATGACACGTGATTTATCATCATGGAAGCAAACACTTCCATGATGGTAATTTTGGTAATGTCATGGAACACTTCTACGATAGCATAGGTATGACTATCTTGATTCTGTCATAAAATCGTCATGGATGTACATGCATGACAGAAAACGTGACCTACTGTGACAAACACGTATCATCACGGAAGTGTATTTTTTTTGTAGTGACTACTTCACTCGTCTTGCTGGATCAAGAAGGCGAGGACGTCCCCGAGCTGAACGTGTGTTAAAATCAGAGGTGTCGTACGTTCTGTACTTGCTGATCGGTTGGATCACGAGAAGTTTGACTACATCAATCGTGTTATCTAACGCTTCCGCTTACGATCTACGAGGGTACATAGACACAATCTCCCCTCTGTAGCTATGCATCTCCATGGATAGATCTTGCATGGGCGTAGAATTTTTTTTGTTTTCCATGCAATGTTCCCCAACAGTGGCATCTGAGCCATGTCTATGTGTAGATGATATGCACGAGTAGAACACAAAGAGTTGTGGGCGGTGATAGTCATATTGCCTACCACCAACGTCTTATTTTGATTCGGCTGTGTTGTGGGTTGAAGCGGTCCAGACCAACCATACATGTCCACGCACATGAGACCGGTTCCATCGACTGACATGCAACTTGTTTTGCATAAAAGGTGGTTGGCGGGTGTTTGTTTCTCCTACTTTAGTTGAATCGAATTTGACTACGGTCAGTCCTTGAAGAAGCTTAAAACAGCAAACTTGATAAATCACCATTGTGGTTTTTGCATAATTAACAACGATTCTTGCTAGAAGCCCGTAGCAGGCACATAAAACTTGAAACAACAAAGTAGAGGATGTCTAACTTGTTTTTGCAGGGCATGTTGTGATGTGATATGGTCAAGATGTGATGTGATATATGTTGATGTATGAGATGATCATGTTTTGTAATATCGACAACCGGCAGGAGCCTTAGGGTTGTCTCTTTATTATATGAAATGCAAGTGCCATGTAATTGCTTTATTTCATCGCTATACGTTAGCAATAGTTGGCGAGAAGACCCCGACACAACAATGGAGATCAAGGTGTCGAGCCGGTGATGATGGAGATCATGACGATGCTTTGGAGATGGAGATCAAAAGCACAAGATGTTGATGGCCATATCATGTCACATATTTTGTTTGCATGTGATGTTTATCCTTTATGCATCTTAATTTGCTTAGAACGGCGGTAGCGTTATAAGATGATCCCTTCACTTAATTTCAAGATAAAAGTGTTCACCCTGACTATGCACCGTTGCTACAGTTCATCGTTTCGAGACACCACATGAAGATCGGGTGTGATAGACTATACGTTCACATACAACAGGTGTCAGACAGTTCTGCACATGCATAATACTTGGGTTAAACTTCATGAGCCTAGCATGTACAGACATGGTCTCGAAACACTGGAGACTGAAAGCTCGAACATGAGTCATATAGTAGATATGATCAACATAGAAATGTTCACCATTGGTGACTACCCCATCCCACGTGATGATTAGACATGGGTTAGTTGATTTGGATCATGTATCACTTAAATAAACTTGAGGGATGTTTATTTAAGTGGGAGTTCATTAGTAATTTGATTAATTGAACTTAAATTTATCATGAACTTAGTCTTAATAGTTTTGCATATTTATGTTGTAGATCAATAGCTCGTGATTTAGCTCCCCTATTTTTTGATATGTTCCTAGAGAAAACTAAGTTGAAAGATGATAGTAGAAATAATGCAGACAAGGTCCGTGTCTAAGGATTATCCTCATTTGTCGGAGTAATGGGCCACGGGTAGGCTCACCCGAGGCCCAAGATTTATCAAGACTTTGGGCCAGCTCCGCCTAGCTGAGCCCCAAGCCGAAACTCCGCCCTCTGAGGCCGGCTAGCTCGGCGGCCGGCTGCCAGAGGGCGGGTGACCCAAGACTACGACGCTCCGAGTGACCGTCTCCTGGCGGCCGCCCTCTGGAGAGGGCGGCTACAGGCAGGCGGCTACTTCACGACTACCGGGCGGCCGAGCTCCCATCAGGAGTACAAGACGAAATATGGCTACAATGAAGCACGTCGCCTCCCACGCTCGAGACGGGCGTGGCTACAGTGCTCCGTATAGACGGAGATCTCCGCACGACGAAGCACTATGCCGTATCTATTCTGACGTTGCTCCTAGCAGGCGGAGCCCTGTTCCCCACGACGTCATGTCGGTACGTGTCGGTGTACTAGATTAGGGGTACCCTAGTACCCCGAACTTGTGCACGGGCAGTTGCAGCACCCCGCGGCAAAGGCTTGCCGGGTGATCGCCAAGATCCCCCCCCCCCCAAGGTTCCCTTGGAGCCATCCAAGAACAAAGTATTTAAGCTAAGGAGACAAGACCCCGGCAAGAGGAGCTTGTCGGGAAGGCCAACCAAGGCGCTCCAATGAACTTGCCACGACGCGCCACGCGCTCCGGCAAGGCGACAAGGCCCCGCCAAGAGGAGCTTGCCGGGAAGACAAACCAGGGTACCTCGAAGCCCGGCGAGCCACAAGCTTCCGGACCCGACAAGATAACAACAGCGGCAAGGCGCTTGCCGCGGCAGGCGACCACTCTGCGTCCACGCTCCAGCGCATCCACCAACGTGTCGCTCTAGGGGCCTCTCCGGACGTGCGTGGCGGGAGGCTGTGCAGCCAGCGGTGCGCAGTGGCATGCGAAGCTGACAAGATCGCCATCGTGGCGAACGGTGGCGCCCCTAACGGTCCTTTTCTGCACTGTTCGGGCGACTCAGACGGGCATTTAATGCCCTTGTCCCCTGCCATCAGGGTTAGGTAGGGTGCACTGTACAAGCAACTGTATCAACTACCTCGCTTTTTACGTTTTTACCCTCCTCTGCGTTGCCACCTGTCGGTGACCCCTTTAGCATATAAAAGGAGGCCCATGCGCAACGTAGAGGGGGTTCGGCTCATAGGTTCGAAGCCTCAGACAGTTTGCTTCGATCCATCGGTAGCCCAGAGAACATCACACTCTCGCTTTGGAGAGCAAGAACACCAGATAATACAACCAGACAAGCAGCAGTAGGAGTGTTATCTCTCCGGAGAGCTCCGAAGCTGGGTAAACTGCTCGTGTGCCTCGCCTCGATCTGCTCTTCGTGCGATCTCCACCCCCCACCGAACCGAAAGGGGCCCGGTCTGCCGGCCCCATAGGTGTTCGGAGGATCAGTTTCCCCGACATCTTTGGTGCGCCAGGTAGGGGGCGTCAAGATTGTGTGAACCTGATCCGGTGTTCACACGAGCTAGATCTTCATTCCCTTCATCAACATGCCACCGAAGAAGAAGACTTCGGCAGCAGCCGCTCCGTCCACGTCATTTCCGCCACCGTTGGAGCAAACGGGTGGTGGAGTGGACGCCGGCAGAAGAACAGCCGTCGATGAGGGTGCTCACAGTGCTGCCAAGTCCAAGGACAAGGCTGCACAAACCTCGGCGACTGTACATGTTCCGCGCCACTCTTAGGAGGCGCAAGATCAGCAGCACCATGGCGCTCGCAGCACCATGCACATGATAGACCAAGGCCAAGCTGGTGGATCTCGGGGCGCTCAAGACCAGCATGCACGCCAGCATGCTGGCACGAGCGGGGCACGGTCGCCTGGACGGGATACTGCTCCTTCTAACATAGTTAGAAGTTCGAGCATGTCCCGCTCCTCGCGCCGCCCGCCACTGCCACCCACCACTCCAGCAGAAGCTTTGGCGCGAGCTCAACTTCTCTTAGATTACCCTCCAACGTCGGACAAGATCGACGAATGGAGAGCCGCCGTGGAGTGTCGCCGTTGGCGTAGCCGATGAGACTCTGGATCAAAGCCATCAAGCAGATCGAAGCACCAAAGCGCGTCAAGGATGTACGAAGGCTTGCCGGCTGCGTGGCTCCTCTCAGCAGGTTTATCTCTAGATGTGCTGAGCGCGCCCTGCCATTTTTCAAAATTTTGAAAAAGGCAGGTCCAATGAAATGGACTCCGGAAGCGGAGTCTGCGCTGCAGGATTTGAAGAGATACCTGTCCTCCACTCCAACGCTTGTCGCACCTAAGCCGCAAGAGAAGTTGCTGATGTATATAGCGGCAACCAATCAAGTGGTTAGTGCTGCGTTAGTGGTGGAGAGGGAGGCGGATGATGAGCCAGCAACCACGGTAGATCCATCCAGCGACAAGCAGGGGGCTTCGCCGACAAGCTCTGGTCCCGACAAACATGAGCCTGCGCAGGAGCATGATAAGATGCCAAGGAGAATGGTGCAGCGCCCAGTCTACTTTGTCAGTTCTCTTCTGCAGGGAGCTAGATCAAGGTACTCTGGTGTGCAGAAGTTGCTTTTCGGCCTCCTCATGGCCTTGAGAAAGCTGCGCCATTACTTCCAAGCACATGAGATCACAGTCGTCACTCGCTTTCCGCTGAAGAGGATACTGCAGAATCCAGAAGCAACAGGCAGGATTATCGAGTGGGCGCTGGAATTGTCAAGCTTTGGCCTCAAGTTTGAGAGCACCTCAACTATCCAAAGCAAACATTGGCAGAGTTCATAGCAGAGTGGACGCCAACTCCAGATGAAGAAATTCCAGAAACAAGAATCCCTGTCAAAGAGGCAAGCAAAGAGTGGCTGATGTACTTTGATGGTGCCTTCTCACTGTAAGGCGCCGGTGCAGGCGTGCTGCTTGTCGCACCCACCGGAGAGCACCTCAAGTACATAGTCCAGATGCACTTTCCCAAAGAGCAAGCAACCAACAATACTGCAGAGTATGAAGGATTGCTTGCCGGTCTCAGAATCGCAGCAGACCTTGGGATTAAGAAGCTCATTGTCAGGGGTGACTCACAGCTTGTCGTCCGACAAGTGAACAAGAACTACCAGAGTCTGTTGATGGAAGCGTATGTCGATGAAGTGAGGAAGCTAGAGGAGCACTTTGACGGCCTACAAATGGAGCATATCCCAAGAGCTCAGAATGATATTGCTGATGGCATGTCAAAGTGCACCGCACTAAAGTTACCTGTGGAACCAGGGATCTTTGTGCTTAAGTTGACTCAACCATCCGTAACACCATCAACTGGACAAAGCAAAAAGAGGAAGTTGGTTTCTGGTGACTACTTTCCGGCAGAGCTCCCCGAAGCCGCCGCCAAGAAAGTCCCCAAGATCAACACCAAGGATGCTGAGGGGCAGTCTGCTCCGGCAAGCCTAATGGTTTGTTCCGTTGAAGCAGACGCTCCCGACAAGTTTTGCTCCGGCAAGCTTGCCGGGGAACATCAAGCTCCGGCATGGGCACAGCAGATTGTCCGTTTCCTTCAGACAGGAGAACTTCTCGAAGAGCAAGAAGAAGCGGAAAGAGTAGCCCGTCAGTCAAGTATGTACCAGTTTGTCGATAGCATACTGTACAGAAGAAGACTCAACGGTGTGAAATTGAAGTGTATTCGCCGGGAAGATGGACAAAAGTTGTTGGCAGAGATACATGGAGGCATATGTGGCCACCACATAGGCACAAGAGCACTTGCCGGCAAAGCTTTCCGACAAGGTTTCTTTTGGCCGACAGCCCTCCAGGATGCAACTGCACAAGTAACCAAGTGTGAAGCGTGCCAGTTCCACTCCAAACAGATACATCAGCCAGCTCAAGCTCTCCAGACGATCCCTTTATCCTGGCCATTTTCGGTCTGGGGGCTCGATATCCTCGGCCCCTTCCCCCGAGCCGTCGGGGGCTTTGAGTACTTGTACGTCGCAATCGACAAGTTCACAAAGTGGCCGGAAGTGCAGCCAGTGAGGAAGGTGACAGCACAGTCAGCAGTCAAGTTCTTCAGGTCAATTGTTTGCCGTTTCGGGATCCCTAACAGGATCATCACCGACAACAGCACGCAATTCACGAGCCGCACCTTCATGCAGTACGTCCAAGACCTTGGCGCCAAGGTCTGCTTAGCTTCTGTTGCTCATCTGAGAAGCAACGGTCAAGCAGAGAGGGCAAATGCTGAAGTGTTGCGCGGGCTCAAGACGAGGACTTTCGACAGGCTGCACAGGTGCGGAAGGAACTGGATCGAGGAGCTGCCGGTGGTTCTTTGGTCGATCAGAACGACGCCAAATCGAGCCACTGGCCAGACACCTTTCGCTCTAGTCTATGGAGCAGAGGCAGTTCTCCCCACGGAACTCGTATACGGATCACCTCGAGTGCTCGCTTGTGATGAGCTTGAGCAAGAACAGTTGCGGCAAGACGACGCGCTGTTCCTTGAGGAAGATCGTCTTCAGGCTGCTGTACGAGCTGCTCGATACCAGCAAGCTTTGCGCCGCTATCATAGCCGCAAAGTTAAAGCCAGAAGCTTCGAGGAAGGCGACCTTGTTCTTCGGCGTGTTCAGCCCGCCAAGAATTCCAACAAGTTGACGCCGAAGTGGGAAGGCCCTTATCGGGTGAGACGAGTCACAAGGCTTGGCGCTGTCTGCCTTGAGACCGAAGATGGCATTCCAGTGAGCAACTCCTGGAACATAGAACATCTTCGTAAGTTTTTCCCATAAGGCGCGGTTGCCGGAACCCGTTCCGGCAACCACCTTTTGTACAAGTCTTGCCGCTGTTGCATGTAATGCTTTGTACAAAGCCGGGCGCAGATCCCGTGCATAAGTAAAAACCCATGTGCTCCGCACAGCTTGTCCATTTCATGCATTAGTTCCTTTCTTGCATGTGATTATCTGACACTTTGTGCAGCACTTACATCCGGTAAGCAGTAACGAGTCGAAGTGCTCCATATTATTATTTTCTCTTCTTTCTTTTTCTTTTAAAGGAAGAGAAGGTTCCCTCGCACACAAGTTTGCCGGGGGGGAAGGAGAAGATTGTGGTATGCACCAGGCATCGTTCAAGCAAAGACTTGCCTTGCCGGGAAGCAAATAACAGAAAAGCTAAGTTGCCAAAGTTTGAGCAATCACTTTTTTTAAAAATTTTGAGTTATCTTCCTCGAACGACCCTGCTTTGTATGGAAAACCTGTGCGCGGAGGAACCAACTCGTGGCTAGTTGCGCCCTTACCTTGTTTCGAGTCCGCTCAACAGCTTAAGCGTGCTGCATCTAGTCACGACAAGGTTTCTTGTCGGAAGCAGCACCGCCAGCAGGCTGCTGAAGTTCCGCACTCAGCGCTCGCGGCTCGGGCGCCTGCGCCGACAAGTTCCCTAGAAGCGTAGGGTGAAAACATACAAAGGGAGGAATCTAGTAGAGGAAATAACATTGCAATTGATAGACAGAAATAAAGTTATATTACAAAGATAACTTGTCGCATCTCTAACAGACTGTTTTCATAACATGATTAGCAGCGACAAGGGAAAAGAAGAAATGGGCGGCCTAATCTACGCGCCCGCCCTCGACTCGCTTGATCTCGCTCACCTTGTCCACAATGGGTGCGACAAGGGCCTTGAGTGCGTCCAGATCGGCGTCAGGCGGCAAGGATCGGAGGATGTTGGTGAAGTTGAGGCCTGGATTGCGGAAGGCTACCTTCATCAGCACCTTCTAGAGAACCCCAGCGCAGATTTTGCGTGACTCGTCGGCCAGCTGCTTCGGGATCCTCTCCCGGAGCCGCTGGAGTGTCGTCGCCACGCCCTTGAAGAATAGACTAAGCTTGGCGCTGGGTTCAAGGCTCTCATCAGAAGGATACCCAAAGTCCTCCATCCCCAGCTGCGCCAGCTCCTCGTTGATGACGGCGGCAGTGTTCACCAGACCCTCGGTCCAGTGCTCCACTGTGTCTCTGAAGGAGTTCTGAGTGACTGCAATGCTCTCCAGCAGCGCAGCGTCAGCCTTGACCTTCTCCGCCAAGGTCTTCTCCCGCTCCTTGGCGGCCTCCAGCGTCTGCGTCAGCGTGGCCAGCTTCAGCTCCAGGTCTGCTTTGGAATCCTTAGCGGCGCTGAGCTCTTTGCCCCTCTCAGCGAGAAGGCCTTGCAGCTCACCATGGGCGGCAACATCCTTCTCGCGCTCACGCTTGAGCGCGGCAAGCTCCTCGCCACTCTTCCCAATTTCGGCCTCCAGCCGCGCCACCTTCTCCTCTAGTTCCCTCTTGGCGGCCTTTGCAGTTGCCGCGGCGTCCTTTGCCTCCTTGAGCGCCCCACCAAGTGCTCGCTCGCGCTCGGCGAGCTCTTCCTCGTAGCTATCGAGGTGGGCCTTCCGCTGCACTAGCTCGCCTTCCCGCGCGGACTGCTTCTCGGCAGCAAGTCTTTGTTCCTCCTTAGCCTCGGCCTTCTCGAGAAGAAAGGCCATGCGCTCCTCGTCTACTCGCTCCCGCTCCTGCGCCAGGGATCGAAGAGCTTCTTGATTTTGGCTTCGGAGCTCCTCCGCGCGCTTCTCCATGTCAACTCCCGCCTTCGCGACACGCACTTCCCGGGAAGCCAGCTTGGCTTGTCGGGTGCGGTAGAGTGACAGCAGCTTCCGCAGCAGCTGCTCCTTCTCAGGCTCGCCGCTGCTGCTGCCGGGCACGTCAACCAATGACAGCCCAGCAGAGGCGAGCACCTCCCCGTCAAAAGTCTCCCCCTCGACTGGCACCCTGGAGCTCGACGCCCAGGGTAGCTTGATGAAGATGTTGTCACTGGCCTGCAAGTAGGCGCCGGGCTGGGGCTCCTCGGAGCCCGGCTCCGCAGAAGCGCCAGAGGGTTCGGCGGTCGGTGCAGCGCCCGGCGCTCCTGCGGCCTCAGGGTCGTCAGTGCGATTGCCCGACCCCTCGCCATCTTCCGCAGCAGCAGCCCCGGCGGCCTCCTCGCCGGCGGTCACATCAGCACCGGCACCTTCCTCGCTGGCGCCCTCTGTCTCCATTGGCTCAGCCGAAGATGGGTCTGAAGAACGAAGAAGGGAGGGAAATCAATCGAAAAAATCCAAGAAAGGAAAAACGAAAGAAGCAGAACCCAAGGGAGAGTTTTTGGGCAAGTGGATTACCTGCGCCAAGATCTTCAGTAGCGGCCTCGGTCGCCGCAGGATCAGCAGTGTCGTCCCTTGCCGGAGAGTCCCCCCTTGCCGGAGAGCGCTCCCTTGCCGGGGACTCCTCCCTTGGCGGCACAGTCGAATCAGGTGGCACTTCGGGACCGGCCTCTGGGCGCTCCTGATGAGGCTGCTCTGCTCCTGCACAAGTCAACAAGCAAGATATCAACAAAGGAAAAAGCACTCAAGCGCGCCCGACAGTAGAAGGCTAAACTATGAACTTACGCTGGGGGCTGCACTAGTGGTTGTTCTGAGGGGTGATTGCCGGGTCCGTCAAGGTAGTCTTGGACCCACCTCCTGCCGACGCGATGGGGTCATCCTCGATGACGATCACCGCGGCCTTGGCCCTCTTCGCCTCTCTCTGGGCCAATGTTCTGAAAAGAAAAGAGTCCAGATTGGAGCAAGTCAGATACAAGATATAAACAACAAGATTGAAGGATTATAAGGGCGTCAAAGAAACTCACTCTTCTTCCTCCTCATCGGAGCTGAGCGCGGAAAGATCGAAGTCCGGCCCTCCTCCGGTGCGGCGAGGTGGAGGAGTAGGATCCCTTGCCCGCTTGGCGGGGGCGGTGGCGGTGGCCCGGGAAGATCCCGCTCCAGTTGCCGCTGCCGCGTGAGGCGCTCCCGCGGAAACATTGCTTGCCGCGGTAGAGCGCGTCACGCGGCTCGGCGGCTGTGGAGCCGGCTGCCGCCCCGCTGCGTCCCCTGCCCTGCGAAGGCGCCTCCTTGGCGGGGCCGGGGGCTCCGCCTGCGGCAAGCTCTCTAAAGGCTCAGCCTCCTCCTCGCCGGCCTCGCTTGACTCGGCTTCAGAACCAGCAGGCTCCTCCTCGCCCATGAACTCTGCGCGCTCGGCAAGGTTTGCCGCCTCTGCAGCCTCCGCCTCCTCCACAGTGAACCCAAACACACCCGCAGCAGCTGCGGCCGCAGCCTCTTCCGCCCTAGTAGCGATGAGCTGCAGCTCCTCGTCGGTGGTGTCACGAGTGAGGCTCTTCTGCTCGTCAGCGCGGACCGGCAACTCCTCCAAGGTGTCGAAGAACGCTCGCACAACGTCGTCCGCAGGCTCTTGCCAAGTGGGGACGATGCCGTGTGAATCGCACAACGGCATCATGGCGCGGATCCGATCAAGTGAAGAGTTATTGCACAAAGGAACTGCGTCCCTCGGCAGTGTGAATGGGTGCTGGGGTCACGTTTGAATAATTCCAAGAGCATTGCATCCAACTCCAAGACAGTGAAGTTGTAGTTGAGGCCCGGCCGCAGCCTCATGATGTCCGCCAAATTCTTAAATTCCCAGGCGGGCATCCTCCTCTCCTGCAGGGGGGCAATGCGGCGGCGGAGGAAATCTGCCCCGACAGCACCTACGGTGAGCCTGGCAAGCCTGAGGCGAAGAATCCTAGTGATGGCGATCTTCAGCCTCTCGTCTTCCGGGGCCATGTTGCTCCAGTCATTGCCACGCACTATTGGAGTTTGGCGCACGGTGGTGAAGGGCTGCGGATCCTCCTCGACGATCCAACACCACTCCGCTCTCCACTCCTCCCACTTGCTGCGAAGCTCACCCTCCAAGTACGCCTCTTTCTTGCCGACTCTCGAGACCCAGGCAATCCCTCCGGCAAGCAGCTCTCCTCTCTCTACCCGAGGTATGAAGAAGTGGCGGAAAAGGGCTACACTAGGGTGGACTCCGACAAAGTTTTCGCACAAGTGTGCGAAAACTGCCATGGTCAAGACAGCATTGGGAGTGAAGTCAAGGAGGCGGAAGCCATACGTGTTCATAATGTCACAAAAGAATTCCGAGAAGGGCGGGCAGAGCCCGCAGTAGAAGAATAGCGGGAAGAACGGGTACCCATTTGGAGCCGACTCCGAGGCAGCAGCCGGGAGTACCCTCGTGCGCGGATGCGCACGCGTCTCCGTCGCCCAAAAGGGGTAGAAGTACTCCCTCAGCTCCTGCACTCCGAGCTGGGGGGTGAAGATCGCCCGCTCCTTCCGCAGCGCCGTGAGCCGCTGCGCCTCGGCCGACTTCACGCCCTTTCCCTTGTTGCCTTTCGGGGCCATGGCGGAGGTGGTGGAGAAGGTCGACGGCGTGGTGATGCTGGTGGCAATGGGGGGTGGGCGGAGCGCTGCTCTCTCGGCTTCGAGAAGAAGAGGGGAGCGGCGGAGTTTGTGAAGAAGGAGTAGCAGCAAGCAGCGAGGGGGAACGAACTGCCCCTGTTTCCTCTGCTTATAAAGAGGGACGGGGCGGACGTTTCGGCCTTCCACTTAAACAACCACCCACAATCTCTCCCACAATGCCGCAATCAATGCGTGCCGTTATGGGAGAGTGCGGTGGATACGGAACAAGATTTGGCGTGGCCCAGCCCGCGTGTGCCCGTGCCCTGTCTTGGGCCTGGCCCAACAGCGCTTGGCACCGTGTCTGGCCTAGGCCCGGGGGCTCCTGTCGGTGTACTAGATTAGGGGTACCCTAGTACCCCGAACTTGTGCACGGGCAGTTGCAGCACCCCGCGGCAAAGGCTTGCCGGGTGATCGCCAAGATCCCCCCCCCCAAGGTTCCCTTGGAGCCATCCAAGAACAAAGTATTTAAGCTAAGGAGACAAGACCTCGGCAAGAGGAGCTTGCCGAGAAGGCCAACCAAGGCGCTCCAATGAACTTGCCGCGACGCGCCACGTGCTCCGGCAAGGCGACAAGGCCCCGCCAAGAGGAGCTTGCCGGGAAGACAAACCAGGGTACCTCGAAGCCCGGCGAGCGACAAGCTTCCGGACCCGACAAGATAACAACAGCGGCAAGGCGCTTGCCGCGGCAGGCGGCCACTCTGCGTCCACGCTCCAGCGCATCCACCAATGTGTCGCTCTGGGGGCCTCTCCGGACGTGCGTGGCGGGAGGCTGTGCAGCCAGCGGTGCGCAGTGGCATGCGAAGCTGACAAGATCTCCATCGTGGCGAACGGTGGCGCCCCTAACGGTCCTTTTCTGCACTGTTCGGGCGACTCAGACGGGCATTTAATGCCCTTGTCCCCTGCCGTCAGGGTTAGGTAGGGTGCACTGTACAAGCAACTGTATCAACTACCTCGCTTTTTACGTTTTTACCCTCCTCTGCGTTGCCACCTGTCGGTGATCCCTTTAGCATATAAAAGGAGGCCCATGCGCAACGTAGAGGGGGTTCGGCTCATAGGTTCGAAGCCTCAGACAGTTTGCTTCGATCCATCGGTAGCCCAGAGAACATCGCACTCTCGCTTTGGAGAGCAAGAACACCAGATAATACAACCAGACAAGCAGCAGTAGGAGTGTTATCTCTCCGGAGAGCTCCGAAGCTGGGTAAACTGCTCGTGTGCCTCGCCTCGATCTGCTCTTCGTGCGATCTCTGCCCCCCACCGAACCGAAAGGGGCCCGGTCCGCCGGCCCCATAGGTGTTCGGAGGATCAGTTTCCCCGACAGTACGCCCCGCCAGAGGCGGGCCCTATCGGACAGTGCCCCAAGGAAGACCGCGGAAGTTCGACCAGGCAGATCAGAGAGGGGCCGGCCACCAGCAGGCGGTCGTCCCTTGCCCCGAGGCGAGCATGTCATTAAACTAATAAGACCAGGTGTGGCTACAGTGTCCTCCCACTAGGCGGTGGGACTGTAGCCACGCTAAGATGACCAAGCCCCCGTCACTGGGGATACGGCTATAGTGAACAGCCACCAACCAGTCGGCAGGGCCCACCAGGCGGAGGGCCCCAGCGGTCGGCGGAGAAGATGGAGGCTGGAGACACTGACGGCCGGGCCTGGCAGCCGGCCAGATTACCATTGTACCCCTGGGGGGTAGGCCTATATAAACCCCCCAGGCCACCCATGCAAAGGGTTCCCACTCTGATAGAACTAGCCAGAAATCTAGGGCCGGGAGAGCTGGCCTTGCCTTCTCCTACCCCTAGACACAGCTCGAGGAGCACTTTGTTTCACTAGTGCCTTAGTGATCATGCGGAGACCCCACAGAGCAGGAGTAGGGGTATTATCTCCACGGAGAGCCCCCAACCTGGGTAAAGTTCGCCGGCGTACGTGTCTACGCCTCATCCCGCTTCTAGGCACCGGCGACATTCTACTCGCTCCCACCATGATAAGCCATCTATTGGCATATGTCGCACCCAACCCCCGACATTTGGCGCCCACCGTGGGGCGAGGTGCACCGTCTCCCGGAGATCTGCTCTGGATGGGAACCCTATTCCTTCCTGGCGAGCAAAGCCAACCCGGCACGCCCGACGGCGTCAGCCCCGATGCGCTGCACGGCGCAGAGATCGCCTGCATGGCAAGCTGCCTCACTGACCTCGTCGGCGAGATGGACCTCTCGAACGAGCCGGCCTCTGACGCGGGCACAAGCTGTCCTGAGAGCCGCCTCGTCAGCCTCCTCGACCAGCTCCATGTCGCCAGCGAGCCTGCTGCGGACCTCGAGCCAGCTCGACCGATCCGATGATCATCGACTCCGACACGGCGTCGCTCGACGCGTTCCCCACCAACGTGATGGTCTCCGACGAGCCGCCACGTCGCGAGTACAGCGGCGGGAGCACCGTCATGGAGGTGCTCGTCATCAACAGCGAGGGGCACTCGGATGGGCGTACTCAAGATCCCCTCGACGCCGCTCTGCGTGACCTCACGGCGCCCATTCCTGAGGGCGCGGACGCTGAGGCGCTGGAGGCACGCCGCCTGCAGCTTCTCGAAAATGCTGGCCGCCTGGCCAGCATGCGCCGGCTTTCGGACGCCTATCGGCGCGAGATGGACAGGGCCGTAGGCGGCACGCCGGCTCCTAAGGGGCCTAGCCGCCTCGGTACAGTTCGGCAGCATGGCGCGACCGTCGCCAGCATGTTCGGGGCAGAGCGCCCCGTCTACGCCACGCCTGCGGAAAACATCCAGGCCGCCCAGGCGGTAACAGATGAGCTGGACAAATGCGACGGTGACAAGCGCCGCCTCATTACGGAGCGAGTACAGCAGCTCCTAGACGCGGCAGCCGCGCAGCATGAGGCCGCCTCCCGCGCCAAAGTCCCACCCGGACGAAACAACGAGCCGCCCCCACGCCGAGATCATGGGGCGACCTCCCGGACATCGACTGGTGGCGCACGCGGAGGAAAGGGCAACGAGCCGGCTGCCAGCCGCAGTCGGACACACCTCTCCATCGAGCGGGACGAGGACGGCCGCCCTCGC
>NC_041389.1:336323248-336331510 GCF_002162155.2 Triticum dicoccoides | reverse complement strand
GTCACGCATCCGACACTCGGTGACCGCCTTGGCCGTCGAGAGGGAGTCGGAGAGAATGATGCTCGCCATCGGATCGATCGTCTCAACCGATCCCTGGCGCTCAAAGAAGAAGATGCGCTGGGCCCGCCCTGTTTCGGCCCCCGAATCCGAGATGAGCCCTTCCCTAAAGGGTTCACCCTCCCGTGAGACACACCCAAGTACACCGGCTCCGTGAAGCCGGAGGACTCGCTGGTCGACTACTCCACAGTCGTCAGTATAGCGAACGGCAACAAGCGCGTTGCCGTGAAGTACGTCCCGCTCATGCTTTAGGGCACTGCCCGGACGTGGCTCAACAGCCTGAAGCCCCGCAGCATCAACAGCTGGGTTGATTTCACCGAGGTCTTCATCCGCAACTTCACCAGCACCTACAAGCGGGCTCCCAAACCCCGACAGCTCTCCTTGTGCGTCCAAGGGCCCATGGTGTCGACTCGCGACTACCTCACGCGCTGGACTGAGCTGCGCAATTCTTGCGAAGGCGTGCACGAGGTGCAGGCGATCGAGTACTTCACTGCCGGGTGCCGAGAGGGCACCCTCCTCAAGCACCGACTCCTCTGCGACGAGCCCGAGACCCTCGATGAGCTGCTAGTCATCGCCGAAAAGCATGCCACGGCCGACTCCTCCATGAAGGCGGAAATCCTGGTTGATGCGTCCGGCAAGGTGGCCCCTCAGGCGCCTCAGACCCCGGCTGGTGACGCCAGTCGGCGACAGCAACCAGGAGATCACAAGCGGAATGCCACCCAGCCGGCTTCCACCAGCCGGCAGGTGGCGACGGTCGAGGATCAGCAGCCAGAAGGGCAGCCGGCCCCCAAGCGGCAGAAGGGCGGCAAGACCAATTGGTTGCCTGCCTTCTCTTACGAGCAAACCTTGGATGCACCTTGCAAGTTCCATAGCGGCGCGAAGCCCACCAACCACACCACTCGCAAGTGTCACCTCCTGCCTCCTCCGCCTGCCGGACCGCCGCCTCCTCAGCCCCAGCAGCCGGCGGCCCGACCAGTCGGTGCCATACAAGACGAGTACCCGAAGGAGCACGGAGCCTATGTTGTGTTTACCAGCGTGGCTGATGACAGGTGCAGCAGACGGCAACAGCAACAAGAAGTGCAAGCAGTGGCCTCCAGTACTCCAGAGTTCATGCATTGGTCCGAGAAGCCTATCAGTTGGAGCAGGGACGACCACCCGGAAGTGATGCCTTCCCCTGGTTCGTATGCCCTGGTCTTAGAAGCAACCCTTGCAACGGAGAGGCGGGCCGCCCGTTTCTCCAGAGTCCTGATAGATGGCGGCAGCGGCATCAATATCCTGTACCGTGACACAATGGAGAAATTGGGAATCAAGCAGAAGCAGCTCACCCCCAGTTGGACTGTTTTCCATGGCATAGTCCCTGGCCTTTCTTGCTCACCGATCGGCAAGACCCAGATTGATGTCCTCTTTGGAGACAAGAATCACTTCCGCCGAGAGTCAGCTTGGTTTGAAGTGGTGGACCTTGAGAGCCCCTACCATGCCCTTCTTGGCCGGCTTGCTCTTGCCAGGTTCATGGCGGTCCCCCACTACGCCTACCTCAAGATGAAGATGCCAAGTACCAAGGGAATCCTGACAGTAGTCGGAGACTACAAGAGATCGATCGCCTGCGCTGCAGATAGCAGCAGGCTGGCTGAGTCCCTCGTGATCGCTGCCGAGAAGCAGCTCCTTGAATGGGTGGTGGTGTTGGCAGGCAAGAAGCCGGAAATGCCACCCATCCCCCAGGAGTCGGAGGCTGAGGGCTCATTCAAGCCGGCCAAAGAAACAAAGAAAATACCCTTGGACCCGGAGCACCCGGAGAGGCACGCTATTGTAGGCACAGGCCTTGACAGCAAATAGGAAAGCGAGCTCGTCAATTTCCTCCATGAGAATCGGGATATCTTTCCATGGTCTCCAAAAGACATGTCGGGTGTTCCAACGGATTTCGCCGAGCACAAGCTACATGTCCGACCTGACATCAAGCCAGTCAGGCAGCCCTTGCACCGCCTGTCAGAAGAGAAGAGAAGAGTTGTCGGAGAAGAGATAGCCCGACTCCTAGCAGCCGGATTCATCATGGAAGTATTCTTTCCAGAGTGGCTGGCCAACCCAGTCCTAGTGTTGAAAAAGAACAAGCAGTGGCGCATGTGCATTGACTACACCAGCCTCAACAAAGCCTGCCCTAAAGATCCCTTTTCTCTGCCAAGGATTGATCAAGTAATAGACTCCACAGCCGGATGCGAGCTGTTGAGTTTCTTGGATGCGTACTCTGGGTATCACCAAATAAAACTGAACCCGGCCGACAGACTGAAGACTGCCTTCATCACGCCATTTGGAGCCTTCTGCTACCTGACCATGACGTTCGGCTTGAGAAACGCTGATGCCACATTCCAGCGTTGCATGCAGAAGTGCCTCCTCAAGCAACTGGGCAGAAATGCCCATGTATATGTGGATGATGTGGTGGTGAAGATGGAGAAGCATGGCACGCTGCTGGAGGACCTCAAGGAGACCTTTGAGAACCTGCGTCGATTCCTGATCAAGCTCAACCCAGAGAAATGTGTCTTTGGAGTACCAGCCGGCCAGCTCCTCGGTTTCCTGGTCTCAGAACGCGGCATAGAGTGCAATCCCATGAAGATCAAAGCAATTGAGATGATGAAAGTGACCACCCGACTGTTGGACATGCAGAAATTCACCGGCTGCTTGGCGTCAGTCAGCCGTTTCATCAGTCGGCTGGGCGAGAAGGCCCTTCCCCTGTACCAACTCATGAAGAAGACCACCTTTTTCGAGTGGAATGACAATGCGGACGAAGCATTTCTCCAACTCAAGAAGATGTTGGCTACTCCGCCTATCCTGGCGGCTCCGACTGAGAAGGAGCCCATGCTCCTCTACATTGCAGCCACCAGTCGGGTTGTCAGCATAGTCATGGTGGTAGAGCGCAAGGAGAAGGACAAAGCATTACCAGTCCAGAGACCGATGTATTACTTGAGCAAAGTATTGTCCGCCTCCAAGCAAAACTACCCCCACTACCAGAAGATGTGTTATGGCATGCACTTCGCCGCCAAGAAGTTGAAGCCCTACTTCCAAGAGCATCCAATAACTATTGTCTACACAGCTCCACTCGCTGAGATCATTGGGAGCCGAGACGCCTCTGGCCTAGTGTCCAAATGGGCCATTGATCTGGCCCCTTACACCATCTACTACTAGCCTCGCACCGCCATCAAATCACAAGTGTTGGCCGACTTCCTCGTCGATTGGGCCGAGACCCAATATTTGCCGCCTGCACCAGACTCCACTCATTGGCGGATGCATTTCGATAGCTCGAAGATGCGCACCGGCCTGGGAGCTGGCGTCGTCCTCACCTCTCCCAAGGGCGACAAGCTCAAATACGTGTTGCAAGTCCACTTCGCCGCCTCCAACAACGTAGTAGAATATAAGGCACTCATACATGGGCTCCGGCTTGCCAAGGAACTCTGCATCCGCCGGATCCTGTGCTATGGTGACTCCGACTTGTTGGTCCAGCAGTCATCAGGCGACTGGGACGCCAAGGATGCAATCATGGCAAGCTACCGCTTCCTCGTGCCGCAACTCAGCGGATACTTTGATGGGTGCGAGTTCCATCACGTGCCAAGAAATGACAACGAGTAAGCAGACGCTCTGGCACGGATTGGCTCCACCCGACAAGCAATACCAGCCAGCGTCGCCCTACGCCGCCTTCTGAAGCCGTCTGTCAAGCCGTCTCCTGATTCAGACTCCATCTTTGTGCCGGCCCTTCCCGAAGCAGTCGGATCCAACTTGAGGGCCCCAGAGGCCGGCACAGGGACCTCGACAGGCGGCCCGGGGACTGCTACAGCCGCGCCCGGCCCGGGGACTTCAGCAGTCGTCCCGGGGACTTCTCCAACACAGCAGGTGGAAGCAGCTGCCAACCCGCCGCCTCCCCTCCCAGCCGCCCTCATTCAAGTTGCAGTAGTCGCAGTCGAAGAAATTGCGGCGCCCTCATGGGCCCAGCCAATCCTCAAGTTCTTGGTGAATAAAGAGCTGCCAACCGATGAAGTCTCAGCCCGATAGGTGCAGAGGCGAGCTGCAGCTTACACCATAGTCAACAGAGAGCTGGTGCGACGAAGTGTAACAGGGGTTTATCAGCGGTGTGTGGAGTCGGATCAAGGCCAAGCAATACTCAAAGATATCCATCAGGGCGAATGTGGCCACCACGCGGCTTCAAGAACCCTGGTGGCCAAAGCTTTCCGCCATGGGTTCTTCTGGCCCACTGCCCTCGAAGAGGCCAAGGAGCTAGTTCAGAAGTGTCAAGGGTGCCAGAGGTTCCGCTCCAAGCCACACCTGCCGGCTTCTGCACTCAAGACCATTCCCATAGCCTGGCCCTTCGCCGTGTGGGGATTGGATATGGTGGGACCATTCAAGACGGCCCGCGGTGGCTTGACTCACTTGCTGGTTGCGGTGGACAAGTTTACCAAGTGGATAGAGGCAAAACCAATCAAGAAGCTGAATGGGTCGACTGTCATGACCTTCATCGCTGACATCACCACGCGGTATGGCATCCCGCATAGTATCATCACCGACAACGGCACCAACTATGCCAAGGGAGCCTTGGCCCGTTTTTGTGCAACACAGGGCATCCACCTGGACTTAGCGTCCGTTGCCCACCCCCAGTCAAACGGCCAGGTGGAATGCGCAAACGGCCTCATTTTGTCCGGCCTCAAGCCCCGACTGGTCGAGCCTCTGGAGCGCTCGGTCGGCTGCTGGCTTGACGAGCTCCCGGCCGTCCTCTGGAGCTTGCGCACAACTCCAAACAAATCAACAGGCTTCACGCCTTTCTTCCTCGTCTACGGTGCCGAAGCCGTCATCCCGACAGATATCGAATTCGACTCCCCAAGGGTCACCATATACACTGAGGCGGACGCCAAGGAGGCACGAGAAGACGGTGTCGACTTGCTGGAAGAGGGCCGGCTGTTAGCACTCAGCAGGTCCGCCATCTACCAGCAGAGCCTGCACCGATACTACAACCGCAAGGTGAAGCCAAGGTCCTTCTTGGAGGGAGACCTTGTGCTCCGGCTGATCCAGCGAACAGCCGGACAGCACAAGCTCTCGACACCTTGGGAAGGCCCTTTTATCATCAGTAAGGTGTTGGGCAACGATGCCTACTATCTGATCGATGCCCAGAAGCCCAGAGCGCGCAAGAGAGATGGTTCAGGCAAAGAAACAGAAAGGTCGTGGAACGCAAACCTCCTCTGAAGGTTTTACAGTTGAAAGCAGTATGTATCACGCTACCCTTTGTACTATGTATAAAGACTCCGGGTCCCCCGAGAAGAGCTCGGGGACTGCCCTCTTTTATCTATATGATAAGTATCATGCCTATGAGAATGTATAGTCTTTTTCTTCCGCCTGGCACCGGGTTCGACCAGTCGGCCCGGAGCCTCGCCGCCTTCTACAATATGCCGCCCCCCTGCAGTCGGACAAATAGTGTGCCGACACCAAAAGCTTCCTTTGTCAGAAGCCAGAGCTCGCAGAGCGACGGCATGGCGTGCAAAGGTTGCAAAGAGGTGCCCCACACGAAAAAACGACTAAGGAGGGAAGCGCATATAGTAGCACGCGGCATCGCGCCTAGCCGTCTGGCTGCTTGGTGGCCAGACGGCCGGCCTCCACCTTACTACCCGAAGCTCTGAATGGTTAAAACCTAGCCCCCCTCACAAACGGCTAGAACGCTCAAACCGGCCACGGTCCGCAGAGCGGCCGCCTGGCCGGTGAAAGCAAAGCCAAAGGGTCGATGGCAAAGGAAAAAACCAAGGAGAAAAAGGAAAGCATAGTGGAGGTCGGCACAACAAGCGTAAGCGATGATAAAATATTTTTACATGGATAAAGGCCTCTGGACAGCATTCAAACAGAGTTTGATATACACCCCGAGGGTGGAATTGTGCGAATTTAACCAAAGTGTTCAGAGTAGCAAGCAGAAAACAGATAAAATCCTAAGGTGCAGCAGAGGACTCTGGCTGGGCGGTGCCGGTTGGCGCGGCAGAAAGATCCGGCTGGCCGGTGCCGGATGGCGTGGCCAAGGGCTCCGGCTGAACGTTGGAGTCGGGCGCGCCACCTGACGCGGCAGGCGGCTCCGTCTGAGCAGAGGGATAGCCGGTGGTAGGCGGAGCGTTGGAGTGCTGGAGGACGGAGTCGGTAGCATCCGTCGGAGGAACGGGCGGTGGGTCCGCCCCCACTTGAACGCCTCCAGTAGCGGGCGGCACCTCGGTGCGTGGCTCGTTGCTTGAGGCCCGGTCAGGTTGGGGCTGACCATCTGCCCCGACCTCCAGCATGTCGACGTCACTCTCGTCTTCCTCCTCCTCCTCCTCCTCTTCTTCCTCCTCCCCGTCCTCCCCCTCGTCGTTGGAGTCGATGACTTCAGCGGAGTCTTCACTATCTTCTGGGTTTAGCCCAAGCCATTCGTGCGGAGCTTCACCGCCTTCCTCGACCACCTCCGGGACGAAGACACTGGTGTCGGTGAAGTCGGCGATCGCCGCTGCCCTGCTGACAAGCTCGGCTTCCACCGCCGCCAGCTCCTCCTGTGCCTCCAGTAGGAACGTGGTTAACTGGGCTAGATCTAGCCTAGGGTACCACGCCTTGACGAATTCCAAGGCCCGACGCGCTCCTGCCCGGGCTGTTGAGCCCTTCCAGGCTTCCAGGCGGCCGGCCGCCACCTCCAGCCAGTCGGCAGTCCGACTTGGAGTGTGTGGGGCCGGTAAGCCTGGCCAGAGGGCGGAGACCGCCTGGGCTCCGATGCGCTGCAGGCGGCGCAGCAAGCAGTGAGCAGGCCGAAGCCGGGCCTGAATGCTGAGGACCTGTTCACCAAGGCTCCGGGGGGCATCAGCGGCAATCTGCGCGCCCTCTGCCCTTCGCTCCTCGCGCTGGGCCTCGATCATCTGGGTGGCAGCTACAGAATGGCCTGGGAAGAAGTCTGTCTGGGCAGAAGAAGAAAAAGGCCAAGGCTATAAGCAAGGGCTGATAACTCAAAGCAAGAAACAAAGAGAATAAGGCTTACCATCGACCAAGTCTTCAATACTGCTGAAGCAGGCCGTCACCTGGGCCTCCTTGTCGGCCCAGGCAGAGCGCTCGAGCTCAAACTCGGCAAGGTGGCTGGTCTCCGCCGTCTCCGCCTTCAGCTGGGCTGCCTTGAGGTTTTCCACCTGTTCGGCAAGTCGGGCGGCCACGCGGTCCCTCCCCTCCGCCAGCTCGCTGCACTCCGTCTCCTTGCCACGCAGGGCGGTCTTGGCTTCGCCCAGCTGTTGCGGCAGATCAGCATTAGCCTCTGAAGAAAGAAAGAAAAGAAGAAGGCATCAGTCAAGCGGACAAGATAAAGGAAAGAAATAACCGAGGAGATTCGGCCCGACTGCTCAGCAGTCAGCCCGAACCTCGGGGACTATAGCCCGCAAGCACGCCAGCGCGCCCCCGCGGAAAAGAAGTAGCCAACAAAGAAAAAAGAACAACTGAGGAGATTCGGCCCGACTGCTCAGCAGTTGGCCCGAACCTCGGGGACTACAGCCCGCGGGTGCGCCAGCGCGCCCCCGCGAAGAAAGAAGAAAGAGACTTACGCTGGCTTTCGGTGAGATGGGCCGTCTGCGCCTCCAGCTCCCGAACCTTGGACTTGTAGGCAGTCGTGCGGAGGTTATGATAATCCTACAGAAGAAACAACCAAACGAAAATCAGCATCGGCAACTACAAGTTAAAGTTCCGACCCGCCTGCTCAGCAGCCGGCTCGGAACTT
This sequence comes from Triticum dicoccoides, assembly GCF_002162155.2. Taxonomy (NCBI): domain Eukaryota; kingdom Viridiplantae; phylum Streptophyta; class Magnoliopsida; order Poales; family Poaceae; genus Triticum; species Triticum dicoccoides. Next base: position 336,323,721 of record NC_041389.1, on the reverse strand, counting down.
GGGGACTACACCCAGTGGGTGCGCTTGCGCGCCCCCACGAAAGAAGCAAAGAAGAACATTTGGAGAGAAAACCAAAAGACGGCTTACTCGGATGGCGGTGCGCGACTCCAAGTAGGCCTCGTTGCAGCGCTTGAGTGCCGCTGCCTCCGCCCGGAGCTTGGCCTGGATGTCAAGGGACGCCTCGTTCAGGGTGCCAGTTCCGCCCCCGCGTACCCAGCCCACGGGTGCGGCACTGGTCGCCTCGGTGTCAAGGGCTGACGAGCTCGAGGCACCGACCTCCTGCGGCCGCGGCGCCGAGGCCGCCTTCTCCAGATAGCGGCGTGTGGGAATGCGGACCGTGGGAACCAGGACTGTTGCCACCGCGGTCTCGACCGGTGGCACCGGCGGCGCCACTGGCTGTTCGTCCCGTGGCTCGCTGGCTGGCGGAGGCGGCGGAGGCGGCGGCGGGGGCGGCGGCACAAAGACGTCCGGCA